>NC_136429.1:237145956-237320956 GCF_052849685.1 Lactuca virosa
TTTAAGTCAGATGCTACATCAAACTTGGTTCTCTGAACCACGTAGCATGTTCATTTTAGTCGGACTCGATTTGATATGACCATTATGGTCGGAATAACAACAATCTTCTTATTCATTACCGAAACGATGGTAACGACATACTTGAACAAAATGGTATCAATTACTAGCTTCTTGGTAACCTTGTGACTTTACCTGATCCAAGTGTGAGTCCTGTGCTTCCGGTAGTATAGGCCTCTACTACCTTTCACACCTACTCATACTCGTCCCAAGTATTGTCTCGCAGTTTTCCAAGTTATCATCACAAAAACAATTTTAACACATAAAAATGTGTCCAAACACTCACAAAATTTTCCCTAGATTCTACTAGGACTTCTTCCATGCGTATCTTCAATCATCAATTCTGCTTCAGCTCGGTGGAAATGCCATACGATGGGTCAACTTCATGAATTACGCCAATCATTCCATCATCCTGCCAATCGAAGGTGTACTTAGGACGTACTGTACTCCTCTAAACGTACTGCATGACATATTCTAAAGGCAAGATACCACTCTTATGATATCTTCCGATAGGTGTCATTCACTATCATAAGCCTTTTCATTTCCTGTATTTACTCAATTCTCTATGAGTCCTTATCATGACATTCTATTCTCCAAAGCAGGCGTTTGGTGTATCGAGACGAGAATATAGATAGAGGAAGAATTAGACGTGTATTCCTCCTTATTACTCCAAAAAGTTACATGCCAGTTCTAATATCATAATTAAACATTTAGAAACCTGAGCACATAAAATTTCAAGATCTGGTCGGCAACAGACCATAGATCCGATCAAACGATAGCATAAAGCATCACAAATCATTTAACACATAAAAGCATTTTAGGCATCTTCCCTAATTAAGCTAGTGCTTGTGTCTATTCAGGTGTACTTCCTAAAATATATTAGACACGCTCCTCACGATCATCGCTTAGCATTCTAAGTTTAAGTCTAGAAATAAATCATTATTCCTAGTTCGCTTAAACTAATGCTCTGATACCGACTGTGACATCCCCATTTTCACGGCCAGAAAAGACCGATTTTGTTTATGCTTTATAAAAATCAGAGTACCTCTTTTAATAAAAATGTTGCGGAATTTGTTCCCAGTAAAGCATGATAAATACGTTATCAAAGCATTTCCGAAGAAAAGTATTTTTATTCATTTTAAAACATTTGGGATGTCATTGTCAATACAGAAACATAAGCATAACCAGACTTACATTTATTTACACTAGTGATCTACATCTCTTTTAAATCTCTCAGTGTAAAGTAGCTTCGTATCGACACCTGTGATACAAATAAACTAAGTGGGTCAGGTTGGGAAACCTGGTGAGTACATAGGGATTTCAATCCCACAATGTTATATCATATATATAATTTAGAACTCACAAAATATACAATTTCACCATATATGTATAAGCAACTCTTATCCCACCCCGTTGATCCTCACAACGAGACTATCCATAGTCTCAAACCTAAGTTTAACCTTTTTACCTAATCCATACTCCCGGATCAGAAATGAACGGCTTTACCTAATCCATACTCTCAGATTAATGACGAATGGTTATGTCTAATCCATACTCTCGGACTAGGGACGAATGACTAATCCATAGTCTCGGATTAATGACGAATGACTATGGCTAATCCATACTCTCGGACTAGGGACGAATGACTATGTCTTACTCCATACTCCCGGACTCAGGACAACTGACTATGTCTTAATTCATACCCCCGAATTAATGACAGTTGACTATGACCAATCCATACTCTTGGACTAGGGACAATGACTGTGTCTAATCCATGCTCCCGGATAAATGACATATACTGAAGTTCTATTCTCTGAGTATAACTCACTTGTACTCGTAAGAAAATACTACCCAATATTCCTCATAATTAATTTAGGTCTACCCTTTATCCTAAATCATCATATATAATCAGGTATGTTCTTTAACACGTATTTCAGGCAACATCAATTAACTCGCACATAAACATATAATTAATACTTCAACCAATACTTGTATTAAAATCATGTTCATGAAAGGGACTATGCACTCACTTGATACGATGGTGACTCGGTACTTGGACAGCACTTCGTTACTCTTAAAACAATTTCCCTCGACAAAACCTAGTATCATTACTACTAGGGTATAGTTCAGTATTTACCGAGACTAATTTAATAGTCTAGCTGTTATTATTATTATATAAGCGTTAAACAACACTATATAACTCATAATAATAGACCAAATAATTATTTTAAGGTCCTAATAATGTTACTATAATTAATTAGAAGCTATATTAAAAATAGCGTAGGCATAGCTCACTTACAGCGGGTTTTTCGCAAAATCGGGCTTCGCTGGAGCAGCGTTTCCAAGTCGCAAGACCCTTTTTCTCGGGACTTGGGGAGCCTCGGGGCTTCCTTCGGGTGCTAGGGAGGTTCCCTAGGCTTTTTTTTTGGGGGGGGGGGGGTTTGGGGGGTTAGAGAGAGAGAGAGTTTAGAGAGAGAAAGTGAAGTTGGGAAGGTGTGAAGAATGAGGGAGCCCGGCACCTCTATTTATAGGCTGGAAAACAGCTCTACTCGTCGAGTAGGTCCTCCTACTCGTCGAGTCCATGCCAGGTTTCACCCTCTGGTGGCTTTCCTTGGCGAGAAAGCCTTGGCCCTTATTCAGCCACGTCACCCGATTTTGCAGCAGCACCCTGCCGACTTCTGAACCCCGTAACTTTCGCATACGAGCTCCGTTTTCGACGTTCTTTTTTTCCACGCGTAGGTAAAAACAAGATCTACAACTTTCATTTAGACTCCGTCGGCTAATTCTCGACCGATTTTAAATTTAATAGTACGAGGAGATTAGACTGCTAAATGACCGCGAAGAATTCGTAACTCCTTCATACGAACTCCGTTTTCGTATGTATTTTTACCGTTGAGTTCCTATTAATGAGATCTTCAACTCTCATTTAGGTTGCGTAAGCCAAAAACCGCTCGAACTATAATTCGAGTTTCGGGTTGTACACTGTTAAGCTGAATCTTAGAAAAAATCATAACTTCCTCATACGAAGTCAGATTTGGGCGTTCTTTTTTTGTATGTTCTCGGTTTAACATATACTGCAACTTTTGTTTAGATCACTAAGGCTAAAAGTCGCTCCATCGTAAATTCACTATTTACGCTTCCCGATGTCGTGTCGGTTCCGTCGCGAAACTTCGACGGGTCATAACTTCTTCGTTATAACTCGGATTTCGGCGTTCTTTATATCCCCGGAATCCTTGTTTCGACCACTACAACTTTATGTAAAGATATCGGGCTTATCTCACACTTTAATTTTGACGCTTATTTTTATCCTTTATTAATTATATCTTTATAATTAAGTAATAAGCACACAAATACACATAATTCACATAGAATTCAAATATTTCATCTTTATTACTTCAAAAAGAGTTACAATAGTTGACCTAGACTATTACATTGTCTAAAAATGCTTAGCCCCGAAACCTGGGCATTACACAGAGCCCGTTGAAAACCATAAATTTTAGGGTTAGGACCCTATTTAAGCAACCTTATGCTCCAAGGTTCTCTAATTTCCAGCCTCCATTGTCCCTAAAAGAATTATCTCGAAACCCTAACCTATTTTTAGAGAGAATTGATCCTTATGTGTGTTTTGGTATGTGTTTGGTGCATCTTGAAGAAGAAGAAGCTTGGTGAAGGAGCATTGATCAAGTTGGAGCTTGAATATCCATGTTTTATTCATCTTTCTTAGATTAATAGAGGTATAAAGTCTTGACCTTGGTTATTCTATGCTTAGATCTAGGACTAGTTGAGATTTGAGCATATTTTGGTCTCATGACTGAGTTCTTGTGAGTAAATGTTACTCCATAAGTTTTGAGTTGTTCCTTTTCATGTTTCTGAGGTTCCTACTTCATAAAGTTTACATCTTTATGGTTGTAGATCAACCATGCATGAGTCAACGATCATTTTATGGAAGTAGGATTCTAAATTTAGGGTTTGAGTTTCCTTGAGCCATGTAAAGGCATCAAGTTGGTGATTTTATCATTTAGGACAATCCCCAAGAGTTAGATATGCAAAATAAACTTTTGGACTTGAAGCATTAAGTGCTTAATGATGTTTTAGCAAGTCGGAGCGTACGTCGGGCGTACTCAAGTGTATGCTGAGCGTATGCGACTGAAGCCACGTTTTCCCTTGGTAACACAAGATGTACGTCGGGCCGCCGAGTAAAGTCATTAACCATGACCATCCATTCACACCTGTCCATGCAGATTAAAGAGGCTCAGCTGGAAGCCTTGAAACCCGAAAACGTGGAAGGTGAAGCCTTAACAGGAATGGATAAAAACCTGGAAGTTAAGGATCACGGAGTTCGTTACCTCATGAATCTGATCTGGACATGGAAGTTTGGTGGGTACAGAGACGTTGTCATGAACGAAGCTCACAAGACCAGATACTTTGTTCATCCCTGTTCAGAAAAGATGTACCTGGACCTCAAGAAACTTTATTGGTGGCTGAACATGAAGGCAGAAATCGCTATATTTGTGGGAAAATGCCTGACTTACGCGAAGGTCGAGGTAAAATACCAGAAGCCTTTGGGTTTACTACAACAACCAGAAATACCCAAGTGAAAGTGGGAGCAGATAACCATGCATTTCATAACCAAGTTGCCCAAGACAACGGGTGGTCTTGACACCATTTGGGTGATCGTTGACAGGTTGACCAAATCCGCGCACTTCCTACCAATAAAAGAGATCGACGAGATGGAGAAGCTAACCACGACGTACATTAAAGATATCGTACAATTGCATGGTGTGATAATATCCATTATCTCTCACAAAGATAGTAGATTTACCTCACGGTTTTGGTAATCACTACAAAAGTCCTTAGGAACCAAAATCGACATGAGTACAGCGTACCATCCCCAGACTGACGGGAAAAGTGAGACAACCATTTAGACACTGGAAGACATGTTGAGAGCTTGTGTGATAGACTTTGGTAAAGCTTGGGATACCCATTTGCTACTCGTCGAATTCTCATACAATAACAGTTATCACACTACCATCAAGGCCGCACCATTTGACGCCCTCTACGGACGCAAGTGTAGATCACCCCTATGCTGGGCTGAAATGGGTGACACACAACTAGCAAAGAAGAAAGTTCCTGGCAGCACTCTCACCAGCCCTGAGATCATAAGGGAGACAACAGAGAATATCTTCCAAATTCAGGAACGACTAAAAGCATCAAGGGACCGACAAAAGAGTTATGCGGATAAACGACGAAAGCCCTTGGAGTTCTTGGTTGGTGACCACGTCCTGTTAAAGGTCTCACCCTGGAAAGGAATAATAGTTTTCGGAAAACATGGAAAACTAAATCCAAGGTATATCGGGTCGTTCGAGATTCTTGCTAGAATCGGCCTGGTGGCTTACAAAACTTCAACTACCATAGGAACTCAGCAACAAACATCCCACGTTCCACATGTCCAATCTAAAGAAGTGTCTGTCCGACGAGAGTCTACACTTCGTAGAGGATGAAACAAAGTCGAGATAAACAAGAGTCTACACTTCGTAGAGGAACCTGTGGAAATCATGGACAGGGAAATCAAGAGAATGAAACAAAGTTGTATACCAATAGTGAAGGTCCGCTGGAACACCAAGCGAGGACCTGAATTCACTTGGAAATGAAAAGATCAGATGAAACCAAAATACTCGCATCTCTTCCCTAGTTCATGATTGATGAATCAAAGAATCAAGTATAAAACAAATCAGAGTATGAAATCAATTAAGAATGCGAGATTGAACACCAGATGTAAATATGATCTTGTTTCAGCTCTATTACGCTTTCAAATGTTTACAGAGAATAAATACAGGTCTTTAAAAACTCTTATCTAACTCTAGTAAATATCCCTATTTATAGGGAACTGAAAGCGTACAAAAAATATACTAAGCCATAGACACTAACGCTTCGAATAAAAGCGCCTTAGTAAAATACATTACAAGACATTCGAAGAGTACAGAATACAATTCGACTTATTACAATAATTCGACCCTTAAAATCTCCCCCTTTGTAATCAAAGTCGAACTACTTAATTTGTAAGAAGTTGGATGGAATACATCATTACTCTTCGAATCTCCGTGTACCAGGAGATTATCTTCTTCAGCTCTTTCTTATCTCCTTCATTGTTCTTCTTACAGTGATTCATACGAACAATTAAATTCGTATATTGAGACGTTGGATACCTTTCCACTTTGCATGCCTGTAACAAGAAACGTTTTGCTTTACCAGCCTTGTCTTTTCCTGCGAAGACCATTCCAAAAGGCTTCAGGCAAATTTCACCATCAGCATACTTCTTCAATTCTGCCTGAGTCTTCGTAGGAGCCATCCGAGCTTTAATTTCCATACCTTTAGCCGTAGCTAACTCCACATCTGTAAGAGCCAAGCACTCATAGTAATTTTCGATGAAAATCTTGATGTGAGCAACCCTAAGCTTGAATTCATTAGGTTCTGTGTTTTGAAGGTATGAAAATGATTTGTCTTTTAAAATTAATGCAGCTTGTATAAGATCATACAAGTTCATTAATGGAAAATCTGCAACAGTAAACTCACAAATATTTCCATTTGCCCTGGCAACCACATACTTGAAATTTTGGACTATGTTTTCGAATACCACATCCTTTTTCATACCAATCACTTTCTTGATTTTAATCAATGACCACACTTCCTTAGGGGCTTTTGCAAGAACAGCATGAAAACGAATTTTCATGTGTGTATCTTCATCCTTTTCTTTGAAATTTCCTTCTGCTTTGAACTGAGGCATGATGAACATCATTTCGTTTATTGAAAAATCCAGCTGGCTTGCATCAGTATTCGTGACCAAATAACTTTGTTTTGGTTTCTTCTCAAACGAATACATGTGATTATACGCTACCTTGGCCTCAATTGTTTCATAATTGTAGTGTTTGGATGGATCACCTTTGTCCATTCCCTTCGGATCACCAGCACGCTGAGCCATAATGCTTTGAATCAACCTTAGTTTTTCAATTTCAGCTTCTGCTTCAGCCTTCTTTTCTTCTTTCGACTTTTCCACAACAATCGATTTCCTTTTATCTTTCAAGGCTGAAGTATCAATTACTTCTTTTGGTTTCGAACCACTCTCACTAGTCTCTGTAGATTTACCAATTACAATTCCTTTCGAAATAGGTCTTGTAATAGGTAACGTTGTAACGACTGTTGAAGTAACCATCCCAGCAGAAACTATAACTGGCTTTGTTGTTGGGATCTTTGAAGAAAATACCTTTCCTACAACTTTCGCATCTTCATCACTCGCCTTCGATTCACCAGTTTTTCTTTCTCCCCCTTGCACCCCTGTGAAAACAGGTGGGGCATATGTTGTTGGAAGAAGGCTTGTAATGCGAAATATAGGAGCGAGTTGCTTGTTGAGAAGTCTTTCGAATTGTATGAATTTTTGTGATAAAAATTCAGGAGTAATTAGGGAAGAAGAAACCGGCTTGACTGATACATCTTTTAACTCTTTTAACAAAGTGATCACTTCCAAAAAGTTGTCACTTTCGGATGTTGAAAATTGAGTTAGTTGTGGACTCAAATTTTCATACAATTCAACAAATCGTGTGACTGCATCACAAATGATATCAACCTTTTGATTAAGAGAAGCATAACCTTGTTGAAAAGTTCCAATTTCTTTTTGCATGTCTTCGCGGAGTTCACGAATTTGCAAATTGACATCCTACCTTACTTTCTTCACTTCTTGAACAAAAAGAACATGTCGTTCTTTTGTGACATTCTTCAATTCTTTCACATCACTGGTAAACTTTGAATTTTGAGAATTGATCCGAAGTTCATTATTTTGATCATTATGATCAACCTTCTCCAAAATTCGAGATTCAGAGTCTTTAATCATCCCCGATACTTTACTGACAATTCTGGCTTCGAACATTTTCAACAATGAATCAACCTCCAAACTTGAAACAGACGAACCACCCCCCAGATCAGCTTGAGATTGAATTATAGAACTCAACTTCTGATTCAGAATTTTAAATTGTTTCATGGTCAGCAGCATATGATCTGGAAACGCCTCTTCCTCTTCATGGAATTCTAATTCTTCAAACGTACCTCCAAACCCCTCAGTATCAGTTTCTGTCTCCATAAAAATGTTTTCTTGAACATTCGAATTCGGTTTGGGTGTGTCAGTGGATTGAGAAGAAAAAATAGAAGTGAATGGTTGATTGATAATGTTTTCGAATGTAGGAGAATCAATGGTTGAAGTAGTGGGAATAATGGATGGTGGTAAAGAAACAATACTTTCGAAAGGAGCAGAAGTAGATTGACCTTGATCTTCATTCTTCGCATCTCCATCACCCATATTGACATTTGCATCCGTATCAGATACGTTTGCAGGGATGCTTGAAGTTTGTACCGCCTCAGAAACTGATTTGGCAACCGAATCTTCGGGTGGTATGACGACTGTCTGCTCAGGAGTTGAACTTCCTGCGTGAGGAGTTAACTCTGGTGTTTCTAGAATTCTTTCACCATCATCTTCTGTTGACTCAGTAGAAATCACGAGTTTTCGGATCTTCTTCTTCTTCTTCTTTGAAAAATGTTTTGCCATATCCTCAGCCCTTCATTTATTGGACACCGAAGAAACAGGTGCTGGCACTTCTCTAATTAAAACACCTTGATGAGTGATTTGAGGTTTTCGAACCACTTTATTTGTAGGAGATTTGCTTTTATGGGTTGACTTCATTTTGATTCTTCGAGACATACCAGTCTTCGAAGGAATGACTACATGCTCTTGTGTTTCTTCAATAATAGGCTCAATCAGTTGAGTCTCAGCAACAGACACTTCAACTGTTTCAGGCTTCTTCTTTGGAGATTTCGAAGATTTTAACTCTGTTTCAGTCTTCTTCGTCTTCTTGGATTTCTTATCATCTCTTCCCAATAGTATGCCAGTTTCGATTGTAGAATCAATGGTCTTCAAATATGCCACCAAGACAGAATTCAAAGGATCAACTCTTTTAAGCATTGCATCGGGAATACGAGCAACTGATGGAAAAACTTCAACACTATCTGTGACATCCTTCGGATAGTGGTGCGATTGAAAAATGGCTTTTTCTTCATCATTGGGTACCAAAATCCCTTCCTTGTTGTAAAAGTATTGCAAAATCAAGCTCCAGTATCTTGCACACGAAATACCATGAATAGCATTCGTGTGTTCTACACCCTTTTGGAATTCCTTCCATAACTGTGTAGAATACTCCACTTGAAGATCATAATTGTTTCCAGCAACCATTGCATAGACCTCCATTCTTCCTTTATCAAGACCAACTGTTCTCCCAGTTAAACATCTTAGAAAAATTCCAAATAAGAAATTCCATAGTCGTAGAAGACCAGATTTCTTAAAATCACTGATCTTTGATAGTGGAGGCTGATATCCCATCTCATTAAACATATTGACAATTTGAGGAAATGTGAAAGCAACATATGGAGGTGAATTCGGAATTTCAAGAATTTGACAACATAGTTTTTTGGATAGCCTGACCTTTTTGTCGTTCACCAGTTGAAAAGTAATCATATCAGAAGCTTTGTTGTAAGTAGCAGTTGATCCTGCTTGAGAAAGCCAGGACATTGGAACATAGAATGAACTGAACATCGCCTTAGACAAAACAGAGTTCTTCAAGGCAACGATTACCATCTTCAATTCTTCCAGGTATTGAGAAACATCACCCTCTAAGTGATAGTTTATTACTTGAATCTTCATTATTGGTAATGAAGAGGCATCTTCAGTGGTATGAGAATCAACATGAACAGAAGTCGCCATTGTTAGGGTTTGAAGATTTTGAAGATCAGAGAATTTGGGAATTTTTCTTTTTGATCGCGTAAACTGATAATGAACCCTTGAATCCCCTTTTATATGTAACCCTGAAATTTGAATTTGAAGCGAGATAGGTATTTAATGATATCCGACATGGCATCTTGAAAATCGGACCATTACTACATAAAAGTAGCCATGCGTCAAAAAGTAGCTGTCACATCTCCTTGAAAATCGGACAGAATACCATACGTCATTTATAGACAGCCTTTATTGTTATCCCCAAGATGATTGTAACCGTCAGAACCCTTCGTTTGGAAGCAAGGCTCTTTCACTTTTGGGATGAAAAGCGAAGTCATATGCCAGATGTTTGAAATCATCAGCCTGAGTTGGTATTACTCAGAACCTCAAGGATTTCGTGAGTGCAGTGTTCCAAAGAATGTAGACAAGAAACAAAGATAAGAAAATTTTGGGATATTGTGATGTCAAAATTTCAATTTGACACAAAAGCAGATGAAATCCCGGGCAAAGATTGCTTTGTTAATCATTTAGAAAAATGATCAACAGCTTATGTAGGTTCCCGTGAATTACAATCGAGTACTTGTTGATAAGTATCGAAGGGTTTCTTTTATAATGCTTCGTGGGTAGGAAAAAATTTTCGTTACATATCATCCTAAACATAAGGTGAGAAATTGTAACAGAAATTACTTGTTTAACCAGTGTAGTTAGTGACAAGTGTGTTTTGAAAAATTTTAAGTGACATGGACTTTCGAATGAAACTCACACAGAAATCATATTCAAGAAAAAAAAATTATGCTGGATCTTGTTGGGTAACAAACATCATGGTTTTCGAATGTTTGATCAAGACCACTCATTTGAAATGAATA
This sequence comes from Lactuca virosa, assembly GCF_052849685.1. Lineage (NCBI taxonomy): Eukaryota > Viridiplantae > Streptophyta > Magnoliopsida > Asterales > Asteraceae > Lactuca > Lactuca virosa. The sequence continues at coordinate 237,156,694 of NC_136429.1, forward strand.
TGATTTGGAGTTTCGAATTTTGGTACTGAAACATGTTTCGTGAAAATCTGGAACATTGTTTCTCGTCAATTCCTTAAAAGTATATTGAAAATTGGGTTTCACTTTCATCACGGTCTCATGATGTTAGATCATAAACATAGATTTTTGATATGTCTAAGTCTCGATGGGTTTGATCAGAGACCTCTCGGACATATGTCTTTGTGTGTGATCGTGTAAGAACTTTATAGGTGAAAAAGATTGATGTAAGACACGAAAAGTACCTCTGTTATTTTTGGACCAAACAGTAAACTCTTAACTCATTTTGAGAAGAGTCAGGTAGCTCAGAGACTAATATGAATATAAGCCTGATTGGCAAGAAATTTTCGTATGAATAATTTGATTAAGGCTTTCGTACACACACATTGAGTCATTGGAGGCTTTTGGACAACATGCAGCAGCATGCTTCTACGGACAACTTAGCTAGTTCAAGTGATGAAAAATGTATTGATTCATACGAAAAAAAAGTACCTGACCCTAGAACTGCAAGCATAATCCACTTTATATCTTCATGATGTTCTGCAACAAAATACTAAAAAGAAATAAGATTCAAAATGTTTTTGTTGTTTTGAATTTTTCGAAAGTAGAGACAGAACAAACAAAAATCTTTTTGGTTTTTTTTTTTAAGTTTTCAAAAATTAAATGACAAAACAAAAGAAAATCTTTTTGAATTTTTGATTTTTCGAAAATTGAATGACAGAACAAAAGAAAATCTTTTTGGATTTTTGATTTTTCGAAAATTGAATGACAAAACAAAAGAAAATCTTTTTGGATTTTTGATTTCTCGAAAATTAAATGACAGAACAAAAGAAAATCTTTTTGGATTTTTGATTTTTCGAAAATTGAATGACAAAACAAAAGAAAATCTTTTTGGATTTTTGATTTTTCGAAAATTAAAAATAAACTGTAATTGTTGCAAAAATACGAAATTTTATCATCCCCTTATAAGTGACAAATGTACGAATTCGAAGGGGTCGAAGCGTTGACTATGAATAGTAACCTCTGAATCAACCCTTAAAATAAGTGACAAATTTACGAATTCGAAGGGGTCAAAGCGTTGACTATGAACAGTAACCTCTGAATGCTGACGGATATTGCTTTGTCTCTCATTCAGCGCCTCTGAATCATTCCTGGTCATTCATCATTCGCCTTTTTCACATGGAACAGAATTTTCATCGATCATTCCAAGTCCTTCTATAATTTTCATAAGGGATTTTTCATCTAAAGGTTTCGTGAAAATATCAGCTAACTGATCAGTTGTTTTCACGAAATGTACTTCAATATTCCCATCCTCCACGTGATCCTTGATGAAATGATAACGAAGTGCTATATGTTTAGTCTTCGAATGCTGCACAGGATTATGACAAATTCTTATTGCACTTTCAGAATCACAATATAATGGAATCTTTTTCATATTGATTGCATAATCACGCAATTGACTTTGAATCCATATAATTTGTGAAGTGCAAGCAGCAGCAACCACATATTCTGCTTCAGCTGTTGAAATGGATACACATGTTTGCTTTTTCGATTGCCAGCTCACCAATTTGCCATCTAGAAATTGACATCCACCACTTGTGCTTTTTCGATCAAGATTACACCCACCCAAGTCTGCATCCGAATATGCTTGTACAAAGAACCCAGTTTTCGAAGGATACCACAATCCTAACGAAATTGTTCCTTTAAGATAACGAAATATATTCTTCACATCAGTGAGATGTGGTTCTCGTGGATTAGACTGATACCTTGCACAATTACACACAAAAAACATGATATCAGGTCTACTTGCTGTAAGATATAGTAATGAACCAATCATGCTCCTATAAAGAGTTATGTCAACTGCAGGTTTATATAACAAAGGTGTCAACTTTATGCCAGTTGCCATTGGAACTCGTAACTTTGTGCTATTCGTCAATCCAAACTTTTCTAGCAGATTCTTCGTATATTTTTCTTGATTAATAAAAATTCCTTCTCTGCTTTGACGAATATTCAAACCAAGAAAATTATTGATTTTTCCCATCATGCTCATTTCGAAGTTACTTATCATCAAATCTTTGAATTCTCATACTCGTGGTGCTTGTTTCAAACCATAAACTGCCTTATCTAAAATATAAACATGATTTGGAAATTCCTCATTAATAAAACTTGGGGGTTGTTCCACGTAAACTGTTTCTTCAAGCTCTCCATTTAAAAATGCACACTTTACGTCCATTTGATAAACATCAAAGTCTTTGTGAGCTGCATAAGCCAGAAATATACGAACCGCCTCGAGTCTTGCGACAAGGGCAAAAGTTTCTTCATAGTCGATTCCCTCTTGTTGTGAATATCCTTTAACAAAAAGTTTGGCTTTGTTTCGAACAATATTTCCATCTTTGTCGGTTTTATTTTTAAAAATCCATTTTAACCCGACAATCGAAACATTTTCAGGTTTAGGAATTAATCTCCAAACCTTTTTTCGTTCAAATTCAGACAATTCAGATTGCATTGCAACAACCCAATCTGAGTGTTCCATTACAACCTTAACTGTTTTTGGTTCAATTTTAGAGATGAAAACATTGAACATGCAAAATTATTGATGAGTATTCAATACCTCATTCTTTGGACGAACTTGAGCTCTTGTTAAAACACCCTCTTGTGGATTCCCAATCACTTGATTCTTCGGATGATCTCTTGTCCATTTTTCCATTGGCGGATATGCTGGATCAAATTCCAAAGGTGCATCTTCGTATATATCTTCATTCTCTGAACCTGCAATCGAACAAACATCATCAAAATTATTATTATTCTCAATGTTTTCTAAATGCTCCCCCTCAACATTATGCTCCCTCTCAACATCATGCTCCCCCTCAACATTAGCATTCACTCTTCTATTCTCCCCCTCGAAAGAATGTTCTTCCTCAACTAGAGTATTCGAATCCAATTACTCCCTCTCCACTGGATTGTTTTGCATACTTTCTCCTTTCTCTGGAGAAGTTGATGTTGAATCGTCAGTAAGCTTCGTTAGTTCAGAGAAATGATTATCATTTGCATTTATTTCAGCATCAACAGCATGATCTGAAATTCCAAAAATTAAATCATAATCAATATCTAAGGTTTGTGAGGATTCAGATTCATCTTCTATGTTTTTCAGAATAGGATGATTTTCAAACTGCAATGTAGTTTGTTTAATGTAGTAATCATCAAATGTAAGATTAAAAGTTTCTTCAACTTTTCGTGTTCTTTTGTTCAACACACGATATGCGACTGAATTATGCGAATATCCCAAGAAAATCCCTTCATCTGCTTTAGCTTGAAATTTCGTAAGATTATCCTTGAGATTCATAATGAAGCACCTGCATCCGAAAACATAAAAAAAGTTGACGTTAGGTTTTCGATTGTTGAGAATTTCATATGGAGTAATGTTAAAACGACGATGAATGAAAGGTCTGTTTTGAGTGAAACATGCGGTGGATATTGCTTCAGCCCAAAGGTATTGTGGAAGATTTACATATGCCAACATAGTCCTTGCCACTTCGCATAGAGACTTATTTCTTCGTCCAACAACAGCATTTTGTTGTGGTGTGTATGGAGATGAAAAGTTATGCGAAATTCCTTTGTCCACCAAAAATGAATCAAGGACCTTGTTCTATAATTCAGTTCCATGATCACTCTTAATTTTCGAACAATCTTCTTCAATGTTGTTTCCATCTTTTTGATAAAGTCAATCATGATTTGTGCAACTTCGGATTTAAGCCTGAGAAAATAAACCCACGTAAATCTGGAAAAGTCATCAACAATAACTAAAATGTACCTTTTCTTGTTGAGAGTTGAAACGGTTGAAGGACCACACAAATCAATATGTAAGAGCTCCAAAGGTGCAATAATTTTCGAATCAATCGTAATTGGATGACCTTATTTATGTTGCTTTCCAACTTCACAATCTGCACATAAAGAATTATTGTCAAATTTAAGTACAGGTAAACCTCTGACCAAATCTTGTACCACTAGTTTATTGATGTTTCGAAAATTGAGATGAGAGAGTCTTCGATGCCAAAGCCAACTTAAGTCTGATGTTGCTTTCGAAAGAAGACATATAACAGGTTTCCCTACTATCGGATTGATGTCCAAAGTGAACATGTCACCTTTCCTTTTGGATTTTAGTAACACTTCTATTGTGTTGACATTCGAAATAACACTTCCTTCTTCGTTAAAAAGAACTTGATTAGTGCCCACAACAAGTTGGGAAACACTTATCAAGTTATGTTGAAGACCTTCAACATACGCCACACGATTCACTGTGAATTGTCCGTTCGTGATCTTGACATATCCTTTGACTTGACATTTTTTATTGTTCCCAAACTTCACAACTCCAGCATTTTTTAGACTTCGAAAATCACGTAAATTCTCCTTCTTCCCAGTCATGTGACGAGAGCAGCCACTATCGATGTACCATTTATTATCATATTGCTCGTCACATAGTACCTACAATCAATGGAAAAATTTAGGTACCCAAGGCTTTTTGGGTCCTTGGAAATTAGATTTCAATTTCGAATGAAATGAAGAACTTTTAACCCAATCACAAACTTTGGTTTTGAGACTATCAATTAAGTTTACATCTTCATTTAAAGGAACCGAAACATAAGTTTTTGATGGTTTCGATTGTTCACTGACATTACCCTTCGAATTCTGAGTTTGTGAATGAACATTCTTTTCTTTTATTACTGGTTTCCAAGCTTTGACTGATATGTTCGAATCCTTAGAAGATGAACTGCCGTTTGATGAAGTATTCACATACTTCTCATAAGCTTCGTGAATTTTCTCCTTTGAAAATGTATTCGACTGATACATCTTTCCTTTGCCTTCAAGCCAATGATCAATGTTCTTCCTTGAAGTCATTCCTTTTTCTCGTGAAATTTTCATAGTTTCTTTCTTCGTTTGATTTGGAAAATTTGGCTTTTGAGGAACAAAATCAACTTTTGGATTTGTTATAAAAGATTGAGCATATGATGTATCAACTGTTGATTTAAAATGTTGACGTTGAAGAAATTTTTGATTTGGATTTGAGTTATTTCAAAATTTTCTTGGAATATTAGTTTCTGAAACTTTCGAAAACCTTGGTTGTTTATTCACTTCAGACTTTGAATGATTTGATTGAGATAAATGTTGAGGTTTTGTTGAAAAAGAGGAAATTTTAGCTTTAAAAACATTTTTGGGTAATTGTGATTCAGACATCTTTTGAGACTCAACATTTTGCCAAAATATTTTCTTTCTTGCTTGTCTTTTTGAAATGTTGTTTTCCTTCGAAAATCTGTCAATTTGATCTTTGAATTCCTTGGAGTTTAGTTTGACAACTTTTTCATTTTCCTTTATAACTTGTTTTGAATTCTCTTTTTCAATTTTTTATTTTTCAACCCATTTTCTTTGTGGTTTTTGACGTTGAAACACGTACGAATTCTTTGTCAAGTTGTTTTCAACTGTGCTTTGATTTGCGAAAAAACCTTCATCAGTTGTTTTTGAATTACCCTCCTCAACTAATTTCTTTAATTCTGGTTTGATATTCTCAACATTTCCAGTTGTTACGAAAACTTGATTTGGAAAAATGACATCATCTGTACACTTGAAATTTGGATAAACCACAGTATTTGTTTCAAGGAAATGTTCACCTTTTTCAGTCTTTACTTGTTCGAACTTTTGTGTATCACCATACACCTGATCAACCACTATTCGTGGAGTTTCTTCTTCCTTTGAAGATTTCTTTTCCTTCGAAATTTTCTCTTCATTTTCATCATCGCTATCATCAGTTTGACTGTCTTTGATATCCACGAAGTTCATATCACAAACTTTCGAAGTTGAAGGTATATCAATTTCTTTCTCAACCATCAAATCCTTAACTATTTCTTTTCCTTTAAATGTAGATGCAACATTAACAACAGACAACTGGGAACAATCAACATCCTCAAGTTCACTAATTTCACTAATATTGTTAGAATTATCTTCAATATCAGCAAAATTAGATTGAGAATCAGATGTTGAATTCTCAATCTTTTTCAAAATTTGAATTTGTTCAGATTTAGTCAAAGTATCATTCACTATGTTAACTAATTCATTCACATCAAGACATTCATCAATTTTGACAATTCCATATTTATATCTATCATCAGGAACTTTGTCAAAATCAGCTATAATTTGCTCACAATCATATGAAATATTATCTACCATAGCTCTTTCGTATGCTAGAAAAGGTAGTACCTTTCTGTGCTGCTCTTTACTTATTTCACATGAATGATGTAAATCAGTTAATTTTCCATAAAGTCTTTTAGAAGCATTACAATAAATGTTTCTTTGTGCTAGCAAAAGTTTGACATCACTTGATAAAGTATCCCTATCACACATAATATTTGTTATTTGTAATTCCAAACAATAAATTTTACTTATTTTCATTTCTAATCGCTTTTTGGTCTCTAACAACTCCATTGACAACTTGTTGGCCTCATTGCTAGCAGACACAACAATTGAATCAAAATAAGTAACCGTCTCATCAAAAGATATTAGTTCAGAATCATAAGCATGTGTAGGAATATTGAAAGATTCGAGAATTTTACGTACCTTTGTTGTCATTGGTGATTTGTCTGCTGTCTTGGATACGAAGCATCGTCCTTTCACTTTGAATTCCTCGTCATCTGAGTCCTCCTCCATTTTTCCATACATTGCTCCATGTGTTGGATTCCTCATTTCTTCATCATCTGATCCGGATGACCAGATTTGATACGTTCCATCTTCATTCTCATGTTCACCTTTTGCAACCAATGACAAGTTTTTGGCTTTTGCACGAACCTCCTCAAGCTTCTCTGCATAATACGCCTCATCTTTAACTTTATTTTTCCTCTCATCCTTCTTTCGAAGCATACAATCATTCGCAAGATGATTAGCTCCGTTGCAATAATGACAATCTACACCAGCATCACCTTTCAGCTTTTTCTCAATTTTTCCTTCAGACATTTTCGAATCTTTCTTCTCAATTTTCTTTTTCTCCTCAACAGCAGTTTTAATCACAGCATTTCCTTTTACCTCAACAAGCTTAGTCTTCGGATTGAACGGCTTTTTTAAAAACTTCTTAACACGATTATTCGAGTAAAAAGCTATCGCCTCATCATCCGAATTCATGATGAATCCTTCTTCTTCCTCAGAATCACCATTTTCAGCTTCTTTCTCATATATCTTTGACACAAGTGCCAATGGACCTCCCAAATTCAGCTTCGTCTCCTCAGCAATTTCATTTACATCAGTTTCGTGTGTCTTCAACTGATTGTACAAATCATTGAGAGTTGATGTATCAAAACTTTGCTGATTCTTCACCATCATACTTACGCTTCTCCATTCTTTTCGAAGACCCATCACAAAAATGAGATTGAATTCCATTGAAGTCCTGGTAATTCCATAGCGATTACAACGAAAGATTAACTCGTTCAGTCGATCATAGTAGACTTCAATTGTTTCACCTTCTTTTTGTCTGAAATCTTTCAGCTCAACTAAACATTGTTTGACTGAATTGATTTTAGTCTTCTCACTTCCTTGAAACTTATATTTCATATTGTTCCAGATCTCCTTTGCAGTTGTACAACTCCTTACATAATTGTACACAACTTGAGGTAAAGCTCCTCGCAATTCTGTTATACACCTCTTCTCTAGTTTCTTCAGACGATCAGTTTGATTATCAAAAACAGAACTTGTAGTAGATGAACCAATTGCTTGAACAGTCACTGGAACATTAACATTTCCAGTGATACATGACCATAATTCTTCACCAAGACCATTCAGATAATCCTGCATACGATCAGCCCACTGATTATAGTATTCAGGGATTAGCATTGGAATTTTGGTTATTGATCCTAACAAATGAGAAAACGAGGTCATCGAATTGAGATTGAAACTCGCCATTGTTGTGGGAAGTCGATTTTGAAAATTCTTAAGAAGATTTGGAAATTTGAAAACAAACTAGTTGAATCAACCCGAAATTGCTAGAAGAACACTCGATTCAACAATTCAAATGCAGAATCAAATCACAGACTAAGATCTAGACAAATTTTTCACGATCAAAAAGTGTGGAAACTTTCAAACCAAAAATTTGATTCAAAAACTTTTTGAATGGATGAAAATCAGATCTCAGATGTGATTCCTGCTCTGATACCAATTGATGAATCAAAGAATCAAGTATAAAACAAATCAGAGTATGAAATCAATTAAGAATGCGAGATTGAACACCAGATGTAAATATGATCTTGTTTCAGCTCTATTACGCTTTCGAATGTTTACATAGAATAAAGACAGGTCTGTAAAAACTCTTATCTAACTCTAGTAAATATCCCTATTTAGAGGGAACTGAAAACATACAAAAAATATACTAAGGCATAGACACTAACGCTTCGAATAAAAGCGCCTTAGTAAAATACATTACAACACATTCGAAGAGTACAGAATACAATTCGACTTATTACAATAATTCGACCCTTACACATGAGTACCCACTTTAGAAATAATTTTGGGACGATAAAAGTTAAACAAAACTCAAACGATTCAAACAAAAGTCAAATAATTAAAATTAAAATTTAATCATAAATATTCACTTTACTTTTGAGGTTTTCGGTTTTAGGAATCAAAAAAAATGAAAAATCAAAACTCGAATTCCTTGGCCGAAAACAATCCTTGGCCGAGAACACCCTTAAACCGAGAAACCACTAAGACCGAAATCTCATTTGGACCGATAACCTGAGAGGTCGAGATCCCTTGGGCCGAAATCAAGGTGACTTCGGTTGGAGCCTTAAACCCAAATCATGGAGATTTCGGTGAGGATAGGTCGAAATCATCAATTTTAAACGGTGGTACACTTTCCAATGTGATAAAGTACACATACCAATACAAATGTCACATGAATTTTATATATATATATATATATATATATATATATATATATATATATATATATATATATATATATATATATATGTATATATATATATATATATAAGCCGAAATCACCTTCATAATCCCCATTTTGATCTTCAAAATCCTTCACATTTTCTCTCAAAACTCATATGTACATCTTCCAATCTTCAAACTTTCCTCAAGAACATCTTCAAATCTTCAACACATCACCCACAAAAACATTCAAACATCCCCAAGAAACAAAACACTTCAAGCTAATTCTTAGGAAGCTTGTAAGTCCACTTATTTAATATAGTGTTTTTATAACACTTTACATATTAATTTAACTAATTTACACACAATATTGTGTGCTAAATACTCGTAGGATACGAACACGTTCACGTACTATAACTTGAAGAACACCGCCATCACCTCGTTATCCAACCAAGAACACACTCGAGGTGAGTGCATACCCTACGTTTTCCACGATTTTCTATGTTTTAAGGGGGGGCAATACAAGTAAAACACAAGAAAATTTGTGTTAATATACAAACCGTTACATTTGTATTTTCACAAAATATAAATATAGATATGGGTACACATTTGATTACAACAAAACTTTAACCCTTTTGTAACATGTTGAGCAAAAAGGGTATAATTTTACAAACATATATATAATTATTATTTCAATTCATTGTATTATCATAGTAAAAATGATAATGTATATACAAAGGATTTATCATTTATGTGAAACATTTTTATAAACTATAATAGGTATAGTTTATGAGACACACACACTATTTTACCATTTCAAGATACAATACAAAAATAATTATTTCAAAGCATAATTATTTTATACCATGTAACCACTATAAAAGGATGATACATACATTCAAAAGAAAATGAGTTTTCATCATACTACATATAAACAATCAATATAAGTTTGTGAGACACGTCTTCAAGTACTTATCTAAGTACCAACAAAAGTCCTGTATTATAACCACAGTCTCTTAGAGGGAGAGCGTGGCACTTGTGCATAGATCTATACGGGACTGACAATCCTGCACCTAAACTGTTAGCTACAGTTAGACCGGCAGATCTGCGGTGACAAATGTCGTACCATTTCGACGCCTGAAGAACGTCGTATAGGCCATCTAGGTCATTAGCATGTTTATAATAACTCACAAAGGGGTAGTCACCATACTTGGAGTTTACGAATACATACATGTCTTCAAATGGTTTATTTATATAAAACTACATTACACTATTTTGCAGTACAATACAGTTTACATTCTGAAAACATGCATTCAAATGGTTTTATTTATATAAAACTACATTACACTATTTTCTAGTACAATACAGTTTACATTCTGGAAACGTGCATTCAAATGGTTTTATTTATATAAAACTACATTACACTATTTTCCAGTACAATACAGTTTACATTCTGGAAACATGCATTTAAATGGTTTTATAAAGATATAAAACTACATTACACTACTTCAGAGTACAACAAAACTATTACATTTTCAGTCTTAAGGTATTTAAGACTATATTACATTTAAAAGAAAATATTGGATTTCTGGAAGAACACTCTATCATTTTCAAAGAACAAAGACATACCTTTATCATACAAAATGCTTATGAACTCACCAACTTAAATGTTGACACTTTTTCAAAACCACTTGTATTCTCAGGAAATCAGTAGACAGGTACCCACACAGGTTTTCTAAAGACGGAGCATAGTAGTGTCACGTCTTATAGTTTTGCCATATGTTTTTGGAGTCAAACAAACAATGATTCGAACTCAATGTAAATATTAAATTATCAATACAATGTTTGTAATGATTTGATCTCTATTATTCAATTGTTATGATATTGTACATGAAGTCATCAACCCCAGACGTTTCTGCCGTTTTAACTTGGTTTGGGGGTGTGACAGATTGGTATCAAAGCATTGTTTATAGTGAACTAAGTATATCAAACCACATAAGATATACAACTATAGATACAATGGGGCTAAAATGCTCTGACTAAAAGTATATTTTTAAAATATAAAGTATTTTTATAAAAGTATATGTACATGCATACATACTAAGAACAGTGTCGTAATAAGAACCATATAAAAGTATTTGGATAAGTTGGACACTGCGGTTAAGCCTAGATAGTTATGTAATCATATATGGGATAAATATAGCCTTATCAACTATATTTATGCGGGATAGGACAAACATGTGTTTGGTAATGATTGTGGTGAACAACGAGTCTAAAACTTACCAACACCCCATACAAGGAAACATTTAGAATCAAAAACCAAGTTTAAAATACTATAGGAGTATTTTATGATACTATAAGACTACACAATTAGGCCATTTGTATGTCTTTCATACCATTATTCTTATACAGTCAACATAGACAAGCCTATAGTTAAGATGTTCTAATTCGAAATCATCTTTAAACCTTATGGCAGAAAGATGCCACCACGTAAATCTATAAGGCGTGTCAACAACACACCACCAAGTCCACCACCACCACCTCCACAGATGGACACTGCAATTTTCCAAGCTGAAGTAATAGCAGCTGTGGCAGCCTCCATGGCACAACTCAGCACAAATAGTGCCAGTGGGACTGGAGGCGGTACCAACAATACCAACCAAGGTGATAGCCAGGGACACCCGAGGGAATGTTCCTACGAAGACATCACGAATGGTAAACCAAAGTCTTTTGATGGAACCGGAGGTGTCATTGCTCTAACAAAGTGGTTTGAAAAAACAGAGTTAGTGTTCGAAATCTACGCATGCCCAGAAACTAGCAAGGTCAAATTTGCAGCCTGCACATTCATGGATAGATCCCTCTCCTGGTGGAACGGCTATGTCAAATCGATGACTCTCCCAGTGGCCAACGCCATGAGCTGGGAAGACTTGAAAATTCTAATGCTAGCATAATATTGCCCGAGGGGCTAGGTGCAAAAGCTAGAGCAAGAGTTCTGGAACCTTACAATGAATGACTCTGACATTGCAGCCTACACTGCCAGATTCAGTGACCTAGCAGTACTATGTCCCAGGATGGTCACCCTGGAAATTAAAATGTGGAGCGATACATCTGGGAACTATCCCCCCAGATTCAACGAAATGTGATATTAGCGAACCCGTCCACTTTTGGCAGTGCCAAACGCTTGGTAGTTCAAAGAAACAAAAAACTGTGGTAGTTCACGTTGTTATGGTTCCTTCCACTCCAGCACCCGCCAAACAATATGATGGAACCCTTCCAAAGTGTAACAAGTGTAACTTCCATCACATCGGGGCCTGTCGAGAAATTTACTACAGCAATTCCAAAATGAAGGGGAATACCGCCCGTTTTTGTAGGACGTTGGCCCAACAAACCACCTAAGCTGCTAATGTTGGGGTGAGCCAGGCTTGCTACGGATGTGGTGAAACATGGCATTTCAAGAGGGATTGCCTAAAAGCGAGGAATGTCGGAGGGTGAAAAAAAATTTAACGATAAGGCATGAGGAGGTCGTGAATGATCCTATTGTGGTTACCGGTATGTTCCTCCTCAATAACTCATATGCATGCATACATTTTGATAGTGGTGTGGAGAAAAGTTTCGTGAGTCACAAGTTTAAACACTTACTTAAACAAAATCCCCAATCACTAAAAGACAAATTAACAGTAGAAATGGCAAACGAAAAGGCAGAGAGCAGTAACGATATATACATAGGATGTACCCTCACTCTAAAAAATTATTCCTTCCAAATCGACCTAATGTCGGTCACAATAAAAAGTTTTGACGTCATCATTGGCATGGATTGGTTAAGTCCTCACCATGCCGATATCCTGTGTTAGGAAAAAGCCATTCGCCTTAATTTACCAAGTAGCGAAACCGGAGGTGTCATTGCTCTAACAAAGTGGTAAACCAAAGTCTTTTGATGGAACCAGAGGTGTCATTGCTCTAACAAAGTGGTTTGAGAAAACAGAGTTAATGTTCGAAATCTGCGCATGCCCAGAAACTAGCAAGGTCAAATTTGCAGCCTGCACATTCATGGATAGATCCCTTTCCTGGTGGAACGGCTATGTCAAATCGATGACTCTCCCAGTGGCCAACGCCATGAGCTGGGAAGACTTGAAAATTCTAATGCTAGCATAATATTGCCCGAGGGGCTAGGTGCAAAAGCTAGAGCAAGAGTTCTGGAACCTTACAATGAATGACTCTGACATTGCAGCCTACACTGCCAGATTCAGTGACCTAGCAGTACTATGTCCCAGGATGGTCACCCTGGAAATTAAAATGTGGAGCGATACATCTGGGAACTATCCCCCCAGATTCAACGAAATGTGATATTAGCGAACCCGTCCACTTTTGGCAGTGCCAAACGCTTGGTAGTTCAAAGAAACAAAAAATTGTGGTAGTTCACGTTGTTACGGTTCCTTCCACTCCAGCACCCGCCAAACAATATGATGGAACCCTTCCAAAGTGTAACAAGTGTAACTTCCATCACATCGGGGCCTGTCGAGAAATTTACTGCAGCAATTCCAAAATGAAGGGGAATACCGCCCGTTTCTGTAGGACGTTGGCCCAACAAACCACCTAAGCTGCTAATGTTGGGGTGAGCCAGGCTTGCTACGGATGTGGTGAAACATGGCATTTCAAGAGGGATTGCCTAAAAGCGAGGAATGTCGGAGGGTGAAAAAAAATTTAACGATAAGGCATGAGGAGGTCGTGAATGATCCTATTGTGGTTACCGGTACGTTCCTCCTCAATAACTCATATGCATGCATACATTTTGATAGTGGTGTGGAGAAAAGTTTCGTGAGTCACAAGTTTAAACACTTACTTAAACAAAATCCCCAATCACTAAAAGACAAATTAACAGTAGAAATGGCAAACGAAAAGGCAGAGAGCAGTAACGATATATACATAGGATGTACCCTCACTCTAAAAAATTATTCCTTCCAAATCGACCTAATGTCGGTCACAATAAAAAGTTTTGACGTCATCATTGGCATGGATTGGTTAAGTCCTCACCATGCCGATATCCTGTGTTAGGAAAAAGCCATTCGCCTTAATTTACCAAGTAGCGAAACCCTCGTCGTTTATCGCGACAAACCCGGCACGAACCTTCAAATCATTTCATGCGTCTAGGCTCAAAAGTATTTTCGCAAGGAATTCTACGCCTTCTTATCTCACGTGGTGGATAAGAAACAAGAGGTAAAAGACATCAAGGATATTCCCGAAGTCTGTAACTTCCCGACATATTTCCCGAAGATCTCCCAGGAGTACCTCCCGAACGTCAAGTCGAGTTCAGAATCAACTTGATTCCTGGAGCAACCCCCGTAGTCAAATCCCCATACCGCTTAGCACTGGCTGAAATGCAGGAATTTTCCAGATAACTGAACGAACTACTAAGCAAAGGATTCATCAGACCAAGCTTCTCGCCTTGCGGAGCACTGGTCTTTCTCGTGAAGAAGAAGAATGGATAATTCCTCATGTGCATAGACTACCGGGACCTAAATAAACTCACCATCAAAAATCGATACCCTTTACCTGGAATCGACGACCTCTTTGACAAACTACAAGGAGCAAGTTACTTCTCAAAGATCGATTTAAGATCCGGGTACCATCAGTTGCGAGTCCAGGAGGAAGATACTCCCAAGACCGCATTCGGATCTCGCTACGGTCACTATGAATTCGTAGTAATGCCCTTCGGATTAACAAATGCACCCACGGTGTTCATGGACCTGATGAACCGTGTATTCCGACCTTACTTAGACAAACTTCGTGATAGTATTCATCGATCACATACTAGTCTACTCACGAAGTAAGGAAGAACACAGTCAGCACTTACGACAAGTCTTGGAAACATTAAGGGCAGAGAAATTGTATGTGAAGTTCTCGAAATGCGAATTTTGGATTCGAAAGGTGGATTTCCTAGGCCACATGGTCAGCGAGGAAGGAATACATGTAGATCCCTCCAAAATCAAAGCAATCGAAAACTAGGCGACACCAAGAACTCCAACTGAAATTCGTCAATTCTTAGGTGGGCTACTACAGGTGGTTCATACAAAACTTCTCCAAGATCACAAAGCCACTCACCACCTTGACTCAGATGGGTGTAACCTTCAACTGGGAGGAGAAGCAAGAAAATGTTTGCCAAACACTAAAGCGAGCCCTATGCAGCGCCCGGATCTTGTCCCTCCTAGAAGGGACGGGAGATTTTGTAGTTTACTACGATGCGTCCAAGGAAGGGCTAGGTTGCGTTCTTATGCAACAAGGAAAGGTCATTTCCTATGCCTCGAGACAACTTAAGAACCATAAGGTCAACTATACCACAAATGACCTCGAACTGGGAGCAGTAGTATTTGATCTGAAGATCTAGAGGCACTACCTTTATGGTACGAAGTGCACAATCTTCTCGGATCATAAGAGTCTGCAGCACATCTTCGATCAAAAAAAACTCAACATGAGGTAATGACGATGGGTAGAACTACTAAATGATTACGAATGCGAGATTCGCTATCATACAGGCAAGGCCAATGTAGTAGCAGATTCCCTTAGTCGAAAAGAGTACTCGGGCCACCGAGAAAAGTCATTAACCATGACAATCCATTCACACCTGTCGATGCAGATTAAAGAGGCTCAGCTGGAAGCCATGAAACCCGAAAACATGGAAGGTGAAGCCTTAAGAGGAATGGATAAAAACCTAGAAGTTAAGGATGACGGAGTTCGTTACCTCATGAATCGGATCTGGACACCGAAGTTTGGTGGGTACAGAGACGTTTTCATGAATGAAGCTCACAATACCAGATACTCTGTTCATCCTCGTTCAGAAAAGATGTATCTGGACCTCAAGAGACTTAGTGGTGGCCAAACATGAAGGCAGAAATCGCTACTTATGTGGGCAAGTGCCTGACTTGCGCCAAGGTCAAGGTAAAATATCAGAAGCCTTCGGGTTTACGACAATAACCAGAAATAACCGAGTGGAAGTGGGAGCGGATACCATGGATTTCATAACCAAGTTGCCCTAGACAACGGGTGTTCTTGACACCATTTGGGTGATCGTTGATAGGTTGACCAAATCCGCGCACTTCCTACCAGTAAAAGAGACCGACAAGATGGAGAAGCTAACCACGACGTACATTAAAGAGATTGTACGATTTCATGGTGTGTCAATATCCATTATCTATAACAGAGATAGTAGATTTACCTCATGTTTTGGCAATTACTACAAAAGTCCTTAGGAACCAAACTCGACAAGAGTACAACGTACCATCCCCAGACTGACGGGCAAAGCGAGAGAACCATTTAGACGCTGGAAGACATGTTGAGAGCTTGTGTGATACACTTTGGTAAAGCTTGGGATACCCATTTGCTACTCGTTGAATTCTCATACAAAAACAGTTATCACACCACCATCAAGGCCGTGTCATTTGAAGCCCTCTACGGACGCAAGTTCAGATCACCTCTGTGTTGGGCTGAAATGGGTAACACACAAGTGGCAAAGAAGCAAGTCTCTGACAGCACTCTCACCAGCCCTGAGATCATAAGGGAGACAACAGAGAAGATCGTCCAACGTCGGGAACGACTAAAAGCATCTAGGGACCGACAAAAGAGTTATGCGGATAAACGCGAAAGCCCTTGGAGTTCCAGATTGGTGACCGCGTCCTGTTAAAGGTCTCGCGCTGGAAAGGAATGATATGTTTCGGAAAACGTGGAAAAATAAATCCAAGGTATATCGGGTCATTCGAGATTCTTGCTAGAATCGGCCTGGTGGCTTACAAACTTCAACTACCGTAGGAACTCAGCTACATACATCCCACGTTCAACGTGTCCAATCTAAAGAAGTGTCTGTCTGACGAGACTCTTGTAATCCTGCTCGATGAAATCAAGATAAGCGAGAGTCTACACTTCGTAGAGGAGCCTATGGAAATCATGGACAGGGAAATCAAGAGAAGGAAACAAAGTCGTACACCAATAGTGAAGGTCCACTGGAACGCCAAGCAAGGACCTGAATTCACTTAGGAACGAGAAGATCAGATGAAACAAAAATACTCGCATCTCTTCCCTAGTTCATTAGTGCCCGCTTTAGAAATAAATTCGGGACGAAATTCCCTCTAACGGCGGGATAATGTAACAACCGATTATTTTGGGTCAATAAAAGTCAAACAAGTCAAATAAAATTCAAACAACTCAAACAAAAGTCAAATGAAAGACCCACACTTTCACATTTGACAATTGTTACTCCAAAACATGCCACTTGCATATTCATAAAAGCAATATTTTACATTGATAACTTGTTTACATAAGACTGGATACAAACCGACTATTACAAAGTGTTATATATTACATACCTTCCCAGGATACTATAATTTATACATACAGGAGTACAAAATACAATAGTTTCAAACTATTCAAAATCTTCCAACAGTGTACTATTATATTGGTTACTTATCTCCTGCAATTTGTTAAACATTGAGAGGGGTAAGCGGTGACGCTTAGTGAGTTCAATAATAGATACAATATAACGTTATGTCATATATATATATATATATATATATATATATATATATATATATATATATACTTGAATATGGCAGAAACAAAGAGGACCAAGGAACAACAAAGGCATATGTGAATTATGTGACAAACTTTCCATATCAATCAATGATTTGATCCAAAGATATACAATCAATGAGACATAACAATTTCCATACTTGATATACATCAATAAAGCTTCGGCCCAAATGGCACAGAAGACATATACTTTCTGATTAAACATTTTGGTAGATTTTAGGCTTTTAGCCCTATCTAACCTTCTGCCAATGCCATAGGGGTAGAAATCATTCTCTTACGAGGCATGCTCTACACGGCTAGAGGCTACATACCAATACCTTCGTGAATCTAAGTCCTTTCACTGATCACGTGGTCAAAGGTATAGCTTTTCTATCATAAATAGCGGAAATAATAACAACGGAAAAGCACATAACACATATAACACATAATATACAATTGTTCCTATATATTGAACTCACTGTGAATTAATCGGGGGTTAAAATAGTAATTTGTGCAGCACTTCGTTATAATAAATAGCTTTCCTCGCTAAAAACTGGGAGCTTTATTGAAAACTGGGCCCTGCGAGGGTTGAGCTTCAAAACCGAAAAGATAAATTTTTCCGGGTCTTCGGGCACTTCAGAACGTATTTCAGGTGTTTGGTATGATCCCGGGGCTTCGGGGGATTAAAAGTGGCTTGAAATCGGATTTAGAGGTGAAAAATGTGAGAAGTTCCAACCAAAACCTGGAGATTTCGCACCTCCCTTTATATAGGGGAGACTTCAGACCGAGGGGGAGAAGGCACGCGGCAACAGCAGCGAAGGTCAGGTGGCTCGGCTCGTAGGCGGACACGCGTCGGTCTCGGACTGGACCTGCGGTTCGGATGTGAGGGTTGCGACACGCGACGAACAGCTGGCTTCGGACGCGCCACGAGTCGGACACGGGGCAGCTTCTCAGGCGAGGTGACGTGGCCAATTCCGAGCCATGCATGCGAAACTCCTCGGATTTTGTGCCCAAATCTTCTAAAATCCATAGATTTCGCATACAAGCTTCGCTTTTGACGTTCTTTATATGCACGCGTAGGTAAAATTATGCTCTACAACTTTTGTTTAGACTCTGTTGGCTAATTTTGAATTTATTTTTAATATTTTTATTTTTAACAGACCGGGACAGGAAAATCCGTTAAAAATTCATAACTTCTTCATCCGACGTCCGTTTTCGTCAGTCTTTTTACCGTTGTACTAATATTGACAAGACCTTCGATTCTCGTTTAGGTTGTGTAGGCTAAAAATCACTCGATCTTTATTTCGAGTTTTTAGCTGTCTACTACTATTCCGAAACTTAGAAAAATCATAACTTCCTCATACGAAGTCAGATTTGGACGTTCTTTTTATGAAAATTCTTGGTTGAACAAATACTATGACTTTCATTTAGATCACCAAGGCTAAAACGTAGTTTGTCAAAAACTCACTTTTTACGTCATTCGGCGCCATGCCGGTTTTGTCGCGGATCTTTAATTGGTCATAACTTTTTTGTTATAACTCGGATTTCGATGAGGTTTTCGGCTAAATGTTTGTAATGAAATTATATACAACTTTGAATAATAAAATTCTACTTATTTTAAAATTTAAATTTTCGTTAAATTTCGATATTTGACCTTTTAATTGGAATATCATAAGACTTCCAATATTTTCCGAGTGATTCTAAACATAGTTTTACTTCATTTCTA
The DNA here is from genome assembly GCF_052849685.1 of Lactuca virosa. Taxonomy (NCBI): domain Eukaryota; kingdom Viridiplantae; phylum Streptophyta; class Magnoliopsida; order Asterales; family Asteraceae; genus Lactuca; species Lactuca virosa. The sequence continues at coordinate 237,175,907 of NC_136429.1, forward strand.
GTAAAAAACTATCTGTTAGAACTCAATACTCAATATCACATAATATTTCATAATATTATTTACTTTTAACATTTACAATACACGATTTCAAAACGTGTATGCTTAAACATTTATGCAGATAGCTCACATGAAACACATCATGAATACCTGCCAAATCTTCCGGCAATACCAAGCGGTATGTTTGTTTACCAATCCTTTGTGTGATTTTGAAAGGACCAAAAAATCTAGGACTTAGTTTTCCTTTCTTCCCAAATCGCATAATGCCTTTCCACGGGGATACCTTCAACATTACGAAATCACCCACCTGGAATTCTATGGGTCGTCTCCTCTTTTCTGCATAGGACTTTCATCGATCCTGGGTCGCTTTCATTATTTCTCGTACAATTTGAATCTTGTCAGTGGTGTCTTGAATCATTTCAGGGCCTCCAAGGATCTTCTGTCCTACATCACGCAAACATAATGGCGTACGACATTTGCGACCAGATAATGCTTCATATGGTGGCATTTTGATTGAAGCGTGGTAACTGTTATTATATGAAAATTTGACAAGAGGTAAGTATTTATCCCGGTTACCACCGAACTCCAAGACACATGCACGAAGCATATCCTCTACTGTTTGGACTGTTCTCTCCGTCTGACCGTCTGTCTGGGGATGATAAGTTGTGCTGAGAGCAACTCGAGATCCCAATTCACGTTGCATACTCGCCCAAAAGTGAAAAGTGAAGCGAGTATCACGATCAGAAATGATCTTTAGTGGCACACCATGTCTTGCAACAATTTCATCCAAGTACACTTGTGCGTATTTCTCCATTGGAGCGGTTTCACGCATGGCGAGAAAATGTGCACTCTTAGTCAGGCGGTTGACGATTACCTAAATGCTATCATGTTGTCTAGCAGTCTTTGGCAATATGGTAATAAAATCCATGGACAGTTCTTCCCATTTCCATACAGGAACACTAAGACTTTCTGGGGTTCCGTAAGGCTTTTGGTGCTCTGTTTTGACTTGTAAGCATACTAAGCATTCCTGTACATATCTTCCAATGTCTCTCTTTAATCCAGGCCACTAATAATCAGCTCTTATATCATAGTACATTTTATTTGTACCAGGATGTATTGACAGTTTAGACTTATGGGCTTCATCTAAAATCTTTTGTCTTAATCCACCAATCTTCGGAATCCATAGCCGATTCTTAAACACCTTCAATCCTCGTGGATCATCAAGTAAAACATCAGCATAATGTATCATCCCTTCTTTCTTCACATTTTCTGGCTTTCGGGCCTCTACTTTCCATTTCTCTAGTTCATCTAGAATAGTGAACTTTACCGTAGTGTGAGTAATAGCATAACACATACTATTACGATAAACTTTTCTGGTAAGTGCATCGGCAACTACATTGGCCTTTCCAGGATGATACAAGATTTCACAGTCGTAGTCTTTGATCAGCTCCATGGCTCGTTGTTGTCTCATATTCAAAGTTTGTTGACTGAATATATACTTGAGACTTTTGTGGTCGGTAAACAATTGGCATTTTGTACCAAAAATATAATGTCTCCAAAGTTTTAGGGCAAATACCACTACAGTGAGTTCGAGATCATGAGTGGGATAATTCTTTTCATAATCTTTCAATTGTCTTGAGGCATAGACTATCACTTTACCACGTTGCATCAATACACAACCGAGTCCCAATCTTGAAGCATCGCTATATACGGAGAAATCATCATCACCTTCTGGGAGTGATAAGATTGGAGCATGAGTCAAAAGATCTTTTAGAGTTGAGAAAGCTTTTTATTGGGCTTCACCCCATTCGAACTTCACTTCCTTCCGTGTAAGACTCGTGAGAGGTACGGATATACGAGAAAAGTCTTTAATGAATCTCCGGTAATATCCTGCGAGACCCAAGAAACTGCGAATTTCGGAAGCATTACGGGGCATTTCCCAATTTTGAATGGCTTCGATTTTGGTAGGATCTACGGATACACCGTCACCAGAAATCACATGGCAGAGAAATTGAACTTGGCGAAGCCAAAATTCACATTTCGAGAATTTAGCATATAGTTTTTCCTTTCGAAGAAGTTCTAATACCACACGAATATGAATGGCATGATCAGCTTCAAACTTGGAATAGATTAGAATATTTTCAATGAATACGATGACAGATTTATCGAGCATTGGGCGGCATAACCGATTCATCATATCCATGAATACAGCAGAAGCATTTGTCAGACCGAACGACATGACAAGGAATTCATAATGTCCATATCGAGTACGAAAAGCAGTATTCGGTACATCCTGCTCGTGAACTTTCAACTGATGATAGCCAGATCTCAAATCAATCTTTGAGAAATAGCTAACACCTTGAAGTTGATCAAATAAATCGTCAATGCGAGGTAGTGGGTACTTGTTCTTGATAGCACCTTATTTAGCTCACAATAATCAATGCACATCCGCATCGATCCGTCCTTCTTCTTGACAAACAATACCGGAGCACCCCAAGGAGAGGTACTCGGTCGAATAAAACCTTTGTCAAGTAATTTCTGCAGTTGGATCATCATTTCTTTCATCTCAGCTGGCGCAAGACGATAAGGAGTCTTCGCAATCGGAGCAGCACCGGGCACAAGGTCAATTCGGAATTCTACTTGCCTATCCGGAGGAAGTCCAGGCAATTTATCGGGGAAAACATCAGGATATTCGTTAACAATGGGAACATCATTTACCGTTTTCTTCTCCTCTTTTGAGACATCAACTATGTAGGCCAGATAGATAGAACACCCTTTCGATATGAATTTACGAGCTTTGAGGAAAGAGATTATTTTTAAGATTCTTTGTTCACCGTAGACATAGATAGGATTATCTCCTTCAATAGGAATACGTACTATCTTTTCATAGCACAAGAGCTCTGTGTGGTTCTTTGACAACCAATCCATGCCGAGAATAATATCAAAGTTGGGCAAGGAGATAGGGATCAGGTTAGCAAGGAAATTATAGCCTTCAATTTCTATGACACAGTCCTTATAGACTTTACCAGCAAGTAATGATATACTTCCCGCGGTATCTACATGAAATGGTTTCGCGAGTGCGTATCAAGCAATTTGAAAAGAATGCGCAAATTCATGAGACGCAAAAGAATCGGAGGCACCAGAATCAAATAAGATATGAGCAGGTCTAGAGTTGACAAGAAATATACCAGTCACAACATTCGGCTCTTCACGTGCCTCCTCTGTGGTAATCTGAAATGCATGACCCTTAGCTTTTGGCACCTCCTCCTTTTTAGTTGGAGTACCCTTTGATTGCTGAACAGGAGCTTGACTTCTCGCCGGCTTTTGAACAGAAGTTTGACTTCCCGTCATCTGGCTAGTAAGAGTATGGCAAAAACGCTTCATGTGGCTAGCAACACCACAAGAAAAGCATGTAACATTCTTCATCGGACAAACAGACTTCATGTGGCCTACTTCTCCACATCCATAACAGACCACTGATCCTTTTTCTAATCTGCATTCGCCCTGATGATTCTTTCCACAATTTCGACACGATGGAGAATGAAGAGAAAAAGATTGTGACCTACCGCGGCCACGAGGGGCATTTTGAGTTTGCACTTGTTTACCAGGTTCAGTTCGAACAAACTGAGCTGGTGGAATAGAGAAAACAGGAGTAGTTCGATCAATACGTGGATGCTTCGAAACAAAAAAAGTTGCACCACGTATTTCTAAGTCACGCTCTCGCTTTTGAGCATACTCAACAGCTTTTTCAAATGAAAGAACTGTTGGATATAGTGTCTAAGTCCATAACTATATTTGGTATGTACTTGACCCGACCCGGCATGGTCCATTTGGGTTGCACTTCACCCGAACAATTTATGGATAATCGTTTTAGAATAGTATAAGTTATGATTTATTAATATATTATAAGTGCTAATATATTAATATAAAATCATATTATTTAATTAGTGTTGATCTATAATTAATATGGGCTCTTGTATTTATATAGTGTGGGCTAATGCTTATTTGGAATGGGCTAGGCTTGCATGGAAAGTCCATGGATACTCCATGGAGCTTTAACCCATGGATCTCATGGAAATGAAAAGACATGGGTATTAGGGTTTACATGGATGTAACCCTAATCCACCACACTATATAAAGGAAGCTTTGGTTCTTGAAATTGCACAAGTTGATGTGTGTAAACTAAGAGGGCCGATTTCAAGAAGTTTGTGACTATTCTCTCAAGTTTCCAAGTTTGTGGTGATTTGTGACTTCCATTTGAGGCATCCACATTATTGGTGCTAGGCTCTCAAACTCCAAGCAATCAACTACTACTACAAGGTAAGTAATTCTACTAGTTTTATGTGATTCAAGTACCCCATGCCATGCTAGTTAGGATAAGAACCTTGGAAAAATAATTATTTGCATGTATCTTAGTCAAACATAGATCCAAGGTTTCTAGGGTTCCATGTACACCATAGGAGTGTTAGAATGCTGAAAAACCATCAGTGGTATCAGAGCCTGGTTTGTTTATTTGATACTTGATGCGAAAAAAAAAACTTGAAAATCGAAGTTTTGTTCAAAAAACTCGTATCAAAATTTCAAGTTTTTTTGTATATGTACTTACGATTCTTGAAATTTTTGATATGAACATTCATAAACATATGAGTTTAGAAGATCATAGAAATTATGTGCTAATAATTGATTAGATTAATTCTTGATCTTTATGTGTTTTAATGGAGTCCATAACTAGTTCTTAAGTTATGGATAACCAAAAGTCACATTTATAAATAACCATTAAAAGAACACATAGGTTACAAAAAAAATGAAGAGTCTTCATTTTTAATAACCATTAACTCATAAGTTATGAGAAATGAAAAGTTTTGAAAGTTTACAAAACTTGCCCTCAAGTTTTGGAACATGTAAAGTCATATTAAAAACTTTAGTTCCAACCCCTAGAATTTTAAAAGTTAAAATTCAACCCTTATACTTTATAATATCATAAGTTTAATAATATTTATATATGTATAAGATCAAGTCGTCTTACCGCTAGTACGCCTCATTCACGAAGCCGGTCTATAAGGGGGGTATAAGGTTGTTGCCTATAAAATGGCAACTTAATGGGTGTTCACTCTCACCCACCGCTTCCTTGATCGGTGGAGGGTCGTTAGCCGAACGGGTAGGACAAAGACTTATAAATTCTCATTAAAAGTATAATGATAATACTAAAGTAACTAAACTTTATTGAATTCCCAATCTTAGTTATTTTAGGAAAATGTGAATAAGGTGCTAATCCATGAAATTACACTTTACACTTTGTTTAAGTCGTTAGTGGAGCGTGTGTGGTTAACCGGCACACTAACTTGAACTTAACAAGGTAGGTAAAGGGTGACTTAATGTTTATCATAGTATCGATGGAGCGTGTGTGGTTAACCGGCACATCGATTGAGGGGTAATACATTAAGGGTACCAAGTAATTTGCATGGTTACTTCACACCATGTTTTGTGATCCTCGACATCCCAGTCACAAAACTTGAAGGGCACACTCGAGATTGTAACATGCCATTGAAGAAAGTTCAATGAATCTCAAAGAATCTAGGAGTTTCTAAACCAATTAAAACCTAGTTAAATATTTCATTTTTCATGGTGGAAATTGGTGAATCGCCATTCACCTTACTTCAAATATCTTATAGCTTAGATTACGGCATCCCTCTTCTAAGTTATAAAATATTGTGTTGGGTCCTAGCCTTAATATTACATTTGGGTGTTTTGTTAAGGACTATCTCTATATCTAATCTAATTTATTCCCTCTTCTTTTCAGATGTCTTCCAATAACAATGCTTCTGGCTCAAACCCTACTAGCTCCTTCTCTCTCATGAATCTTTGTGGGAGAGTCATCTTTGATGGATCCAACTTTACAGATTGGATCAGAAACATCAGGATGGTCACTCGGTATGAGAACAAAGAATATGTTCTCGACAAGGAGCTGAAGGTACCCGAGCCAACTGCTACTCCTGAAGAGCTTGCTGAATATGAGGTACATGAAAGAGATGCTACAAAATTGGCATGCATCATGATGGCCACCATGACAGCCGAGCTCCAAAAGTCCTATGAGGACTATTATCCTTTTGAGATGCACCAGGACTTGATGGACCGCTACCATCAAAGTGCTCGTCAAGATCGATATGAAATAACAACCCGAATGAAGGATGGTGAACCCATCACGGGCCACATGCAGAAAATGCAAAGGTATGTGGACCGTTTACTGAAGTTGAATGTGAACTTCCCTGAGGAGTTAGCAATAGACATCATTTTGCACTCCTTGCCATCGTGTTATGATCAATTCCGCACGACATATCACATGAACAAGGAAGAAGTCACCCTCAGCAAACTTCAAGGACTCTTGAAGACCGCCGAAAGTGGTCTAAAGGGTAAGTCGGTTGTTACTACTCCTACTCCTACTCCAACTGCGGCCAATGTCTTGGCAATCGGGCATGGCAAAGGGAAGAAGAGAAAGAACCCTTCTAAAGGTACCAAGGATAAGACCCTTGAAGGCTCCTCTTCAAGCAAAACCAAGAAAGGTTTTGTCACTCCTTATGCTAACCCTAATGAGGTTGAATGCTTCTATTGCCATGAAAAGTCGCACTGGAAGCAAAACTGCCCAAAGTACCAGCAAGATTTGAAGCATGGGAAAGTAAAACCCAACCATGCAGGTATATACACTATATTGTCTAATAACTCACCTCATTCTAAGTCTTGGGTCCTTGATACAGGTTGTGGTATTCACATATGTTGTGATTTGCAGGGACTAAAAAGAAGTGAGAATGTGGAGCATGGAAAGATAAACTTGATCATGGGAAACAGGAAAGCTTCACCTGTCACCAAGATAGGAGTTTATTCCTTAGTGCTAAATAGTGGGTTTACATTAGATTTGAATAAATGTTATTATTCGCCAGAAATGGAAAGAAATGTTATTTCCTTTCATGCATTGTATAAACAAGGTTTTACCTTTTATTTTGATAATAATAATGGTAGTATTGATGCTTTCTTTAATAATGTTCTTTATTTTAAAGCATTACCTTCTGATGGCGTGTATGAAACTGTATCTGTTGTAGATAATCTAGGCAATAATGTATTGTGTATTAACTCTTCCACTAGCTTAGATAAAGCATCCTTATGGCATTGTCGTCTTGGACATGTAAGCAAGAAACGCATAGGCCAACTCCAAAAGGATGGAGTCTTGGAGTCATTTGACCTAAAGTCAGATGATATTTGTGAATCTTGTTTGCTTGGTAAAATGACAAAGTCACCTTTTACTGGCACTTGTGCTAGGGGTGAAGGTTTATTGGACCTCATACACACGGATGTGTGTGGACCCTTCAGAACCGCCACAAGAGATGCTAATCAGTTCTATGTGACTTTTACTAATGATTTTAGTAGATATGGATATGTCTACCTAATCAAGCATAAGTCAGAAACCTTTGAGAAATTCAAAGAGTTTAAGCAAGAAGTGGAGAATCAGTTGGGCAGGAACATTAAGATGCTTCGATCCGATCGTGGTGGTGAGTATCTTAGTACTGAGTTCCTTGACTATCTTAAGGAATGTGAGATTGTCTCACAATTGACACCTCCTAGGACACCACAGTTGAATGGTGTAGCTGAGAGGCGCAATCGGACCTTGTTGGACATGGTTCATTCCATGATGAGTCGAGCTTCGCTACCAATCTCATTTTGGGGGTATGCCTTAGAGACTGCCGCCCATATCCTTAATCTAGTCCCTACAAAGATGGTTGCTAAAACACCTCACGAGGTGTGGACTGGAAAAGTTCCCAATCTATACCACATCAAGATTTGGGGTTGCGAGGCTTTCGTGAGACGCGAGACTCACGATAAGCTCGAACCCTGAAGCGAAAGGTGTATTTTCATCGGCTACCCACAGAAATCCTTTGGTTACATCTTTTACAGACCCTGTGATAATGTGGTCTTTGTAGCAAGAAGAGGATTCTTTCGAGAGAGAGAGAATTCATGAGCCAAGGAGACAGTGGGAGGCAAATTGACCTTGAGGAAATTCAAGAGTCAAGTGGTGAAGGAACCTCAAACCCTAGCCCTCAACCTGAGGAGGAAACTCCTGTTGAGCCGACTGAAGAATCTATACCTCTGAGGCGTTCCACCAGAGTTAGGAATGCACCTGAGCATTATTATAGTTTTCATATTACTGCAGAAGGTGAGACACTTATCAGTGATAACACACTAGTAAATCTGGATGAGCCTAACAGCTACACGGAAGCCATGGCAGGCCCTGAGGCTGCTAAGTGGAAAGAGGCTATGGATAGCGAGATACAGTCCATGTATGACAATCAAGTTTGGAACTTGGTTTACAATGTACCTGATCGTAAGATAGTTGGGTGCAAATGGATCTTCAAGAAGAAGACCGACATGGATGGTAATGTACACACTTATAAGGCACGACTGGTTGCATAGGGTTATTCTCAAACTCCGGGAGTTGATTATGATGAGACATTTTCACCAGTGGCCAAGATTAAGTCTATTAGGGTTCTGTTAGCCATTGTTGCATTTCATGATTATGAAATATGGCAAATGGATGTCAAAACCGCTTTCCTTAATGGAAAGTTGGCTGAAGATGTTTACATGGTTCAGCCAGAGGGTTTTGTCAGTACAGAGTACCCCAGTAGAGTGTGTAAGCTCGAGAAATCCATTTATGGATTAAAACACGCACCTCGCAGATGGAATCTTTGCTTTGATGAGAAAATCAAAGAATTTGGCTTTTCAAGGAGTGAAGATGAATCTTGTGTCTATATCAAGGCTAGTGGGAGTATAGTCAGCTTTTTGGTACTGTATGTGGATGACATACTACTCATAGGAAATGACATCCCAACCCTGCAGGAAGTAAAGTCCTGGCTTGGGAAGTGTTTCGCTATGAAGGACCTTGGAGAAGCTGCCTATATCCTAGGGATAAGGATTTTGAGAAACAGGAGTAAAAGACTAATTGGACTTAGTCAAAGCACCTATGTGGACAAAGTGTTGAAAAGGTTCAACATGCATAACTCCAAGAAAGGAGAGTTACCCATCCAGAGTAACGCCAGATTGAGTAAGACACAAAGCCCTAGTACTGAGGCTGAGATAGCAGAAATGAGTCGAATACCTTATGCTTCAGCTGTAGGATCGATCATGTATGCTATGACGTGTACTCGACCTGATGTAGCCTTTGCTTTGAGCATGGGTAACAGGTATCAGGGGAACCCTGGCAAGGCACACTGGACTGCGGTAAAGAATATCCTCAAGTACCTACGGACGACTAAGGACTGGGTCCTTACCCTCGGTGGCAGTGAGGACTTGAGAGTTGTAGGGTACAGTGATGCTAGCTTTCAGACTGACAGGGATAATTTCCGCTCTCAGTCGGGCTAGGTCTTTACTCTAAACGGAGGGGCAATTACTTGGAAAAGTTCCAAGCAGGAGACAGTGGCTGATTCCACTTGTGAATCAGAGTATATAGCAGCAAGCGAGGCAGTAAAGGAGGCTATATGGCTAAAGAACTTCATCGGAGACCTTGGAGTTGTACCAGCTATAAAGGAGCCAATGGAGATTTTCTGTGACAGCAATAGTGCGGTTGCCTTAGCCAAGGAACCAAGAGATCATGGGAGATCCAGACACATTGACAGAAAATATCACTTCATTAGACATCGAATAGAAGAAGGAATCCTTGTGGCAAAGAGGGTATCATCGGATGAGAACCCAGCAGATCCCCTCACGAAGGGACTGACCCGGGCTAAGCATCTCCAGCATGCTTGGAGCATAGGGCTGAAGGATGATATTAGTTTTAGTAGTTAGATAATCTTGAAATTTGTAAAATGTAATTGACATTTGATGATAAATAAAAGCTGTTATTTATGAGTAAAGTGTTGCTATCTCTTGTCAATCGTTTACTATTATTTCTTTTTGCATGTTTTGACTTCCAGAATAATTATGTTATGGTTTATATCATATTATTTAAACTCTCCACAGTCGGTCATATGTTGGAAGTAGATATGAATCAAGACTATCATGGGTTGGCTTGTAGAGGTCTAAGATGTTAGACAAAGCAGGGCTACAGCACTCATGAGTGCTCATAAGTTCTGAGTATTGGATTCAACCCACGCTCACTTGTATCACTTCATGGAATTTATCTCGAGTGATCGTGAGACGGTAATATCATATAGGTCTTCAAACCTAGAGATATGATTTGTTGCCTATGAGTTGGTTATGCATTGATTGCACGAAAACGCATTGGTAACTCGATGTTATAAACCGTGCTTTTGTGTGTAATCCAACAAGTAGTAGAGAAAACATATGAGTCGAAGTTTATCTGTTCCTTCTAGGATTAGAAGCGATATCTGGGCCCCTCGATGATTTTGTTTTGACCTATGTACCGGGCCCGGTCAGAACTAAATTGATGTGTTCAGTTAAGTTCTATGTCAAACAAATCGGAAATCGGGAAACAAATGCTGGACAATAAGCAAGACCATGTTCCATGTATTTGTCCGGCTGATATCTAGAACAGAGGATTATATGATCACTTATCTAAAATGGCGCTTCATAGTTCAACAGAGTTTAAAGAGCTATGATTGCTGATCGGTTCCTGAAGTCATACTTGCAACTATAGTTATTAGACTTATCCAAGTGGGAGACTGTTGGATATAGTATCTAAGTCCATAACTATATTTGCTATGTACTTGACCCGACCCGGCATGGTCCATTTGGGTTGCACTTCACCCGAACAATTTATGGATAATCGTTTGAGAATAGTATAAGTTATGATTTATTAATATATTATACGTTCTAATATATTAATATAAAATCATATTATTTAATTAGTGTTGATCTATAATTAATTTAGAATTAATTTAGAGATCAAAAGTATGACTAATTAAATATGGGCTCATGTATTTATATAGTGTGGGCTAATGCTTATTTGGAATGGGCTAGGCTTGCATGGAAAGTCCATGGATACTCCATGGAGCTTTAACCCATGGATCTCATGGAAATGAAAAGACATGGGTATTAGGGTTTACATGGATGTAACCCTAATCCACCACACTATATAAAGGAGGCCTTGGTTCTTGAAATTGCACAAGTTGATGTGTGTAAACTAAGAGGGCCGATTTCAAGAAGTTTGTGACTATTCTCTCAAGTTTCCAAGTTTGTGGTGATTTGTGACTTCCATTTGAGGCATCCACATTATTGGTGCTAGGCTCTCAAACTCCAAGCAATCAACTACTACTACAAGGTAAGTAATTCTACTAGTTTTATCTGATTCAAGTACCCCATGCCATGCTAGTTAGGATAAGAACCTTGGAAAAATAATTATTTGCATGTATCTTAGTCAAACATAGATCCAAGGTTTCTAGGGTTGCATGTACACCATAGGAGTGTTAGAATGCTGAAAACCCATCAAGAACATCCCGATTAGCCACGAAATCGTGGATTTCATACCGTAGTCCATCCAGAAATAACTGAATTTTATCGTCTTCAATTGGAATATACTTTGTAGCAAACCGCGCTTTTTGATTGAACTGAGTTTCATAATGAATCACAGTCATTCCTCCTTGTTTAAGCTCAAGGAATTCTTTCTCCAATCTTCTCCTCATGTCCAGAGGACAATACTTCCCTAGCAAACGAGTTTTGAACATTTCCCAGGATAAATTCTCCTGGTCAAACCCATTGAGAGCTTCTTATGTTGCTTCCCACCAGACTAAGGCTTCTCCGATGAGCATTGCAGAAGCATAATTTTCCTTGTCTTCATTATCCACATGAGAGATACGAAAAACTTTCTATGTGTTCTGGATCCAGGTAAGAACAACAATGGGATTAAGAACTCCGGAAAACTCCATAGCACCACTACTCTTGAAATCTTTGAACGAGGGACGCCTCACCTCCCCTTTTGAAGATTCTCCAGTGGCTTTCTCTTTTCCTTTATCACCATTCTTTTTGTGTTCTTCAAGAGTCTATCGAATAACACCAGTAAGTTTACCCAATAGTCGCTCCTCACAAGGAGATACTGGAGTATTTACTTCATCAGGTCGAGGACCTCCACCCACCTCAGGGGCATGGCTACTCACCTGTTCAGCCATTGCTCTGCAATATGGAGTAATATTGTATTTTAGAATATTAGGGTTTATCATTAAATAATACTTTACTTAAGTCTTTCCTAAGGTTTGTATCCATATACTTACAATGAATCCGTTCATATATTGAACTTCTGGTTTAAGTCTAAATACCAATCCGTGGAATTTAGTTCACTTAAACTACTGCTTTGATACCATGATTGAAAAACCACACTTTCATATTTGACAATTGTTACTCCAAAACATGCTACTTGCATATTCATAAAAACAATATTTTACATTGATAAAAAACCGACTATTACAAAGTGTTATATATTACATAACTTCCCAGGATACTATAATTTATACATACATGAGTACAAAATACAATAGTTTCAAACTATTCAAAATCTTCCAACAGTATATGATTATACTGGTTACTTATCTCCTGCAATTTGTTAAACATTGAGAGGGGTAAGCGGTGACGCTTAGTGAGTACAATAATAGATACAATATAACGTTATGCCATATATATATATATATATATATATATATATATATATATATATATATATATATATATATATATATATATATATATATATATATATATATATATATATATATATATACTTCAATATGGCAGAAGCAAAGAGGAACAAGGAACAACAAAGACATATGTGAATCATGTGACAAACTTTCCATATCAATCAACGATTTGATCCAAAGTTATACAATCAATGAGACATAACAATTTCCATACTTGATATACATCAATAAAGCTTCGGCCCAAATGGCACAAAAGACATATACTTTCTGATTAAACATTTTGGTAGATTTCAGGCTTTTAGCCCTATCTAACCTTCTGCCAATGCCATAGGGGTAGAAGTCATTCTCTTACGAGGCATGCTCTACACGTCCAGAGGCTACATACCAATACCTTCGTGAATCTAAGTCCTTTCACTGATCATGTGGTCAAAGGTATAGCTTTGCTATCATAAATAGCGGAAATAATAACAACGGAAAAGCACATAGCACATATAACACATAACATACAATTGTTCCTATATATTGAACTCACTGTGAATAAATCGGGGGTTAAAATAGTAATTTGTGTAACACTTCGTTATAATAAATAGCTTTCTTCGCTGAAAACCGGGAGCTTTATTGAAAACTGGGCCCTGCGAGGGTTGAGCTTCAAAACCGAAAAGATAAATTTTTCCAGGTCTTCGTGCACTACGGAACGTATTTCAGGTGTTTGGTATGATCTCGGGGCTTCGTGGGATTAAAAGTGGCTTGAAATCGGGTTTAGAGGTGAAAAATGTGAGAAGTTCCAACCAAAACTGGGAGATCTCGCACCTCCCTTTATATAGGGGAGGCTTCGGACCGAGGGGGAGAAGGCACGTGGCAGCAGCAGCGAAGGCCAGGTGGCTCGGCTCGCATGTAGACACGCGCCGGTCTCGGACTGGACCTGCGCTTCGGATGCGAGGGTTGCGACACGCGACGGACAGCTGGCTTCGGAGGCGCCACGAGTCGGACACGGGGCAGCTTCTCGGGCGAGGTGACGTGGCCAATTCCGAGCCATGCATGCGAAATTCCTCGGATTTTGAGCCCAAATCTTCTAAAATCCATAACATTCGCATACGTGCTCCGTTTTTGACGTTCTTTATATGTACGTGTAGGTGAAATTATGCTCTACAACTTTCCTTTAAACTCCGTTGGCTAATTTTGACTTTATTTTTGATATTATTATTTTTAACAGGCTGGGACAGGAAAATCCGTTAAAAATTCATAACTTCTTCATCCGCCGTCTGTTTTCGTCAGTCTTTTTACCGTTGTACTAATATTGACGAGACCTTCGATTCTCGTTTAGATTGTGTCGGCTAAAAATCACTCGATCTTTATTTCGAGTTTTTAGTTGTCTACTACTATTCCGAAACTTAGAAATATCATAACTTCCTCATACGAAGTCAGATTTGGACGTTCATTTTATGAAAATTCTCGGTTTAACAAATACTACGACTTTCATTTAGATCATCATGGCTAAAAAGTAGTTTAATTCGGCGTCGTGCCGGTTTTGTCGCAGATCTTCAATTGGTCATAATTTCTTTGTTATAACTCGGATTTCGATGAGGTTTTCGCCTAAATGTTTCTAATGAAATTATCTACAACTTTTAATAATAAAATTCTACTTATTTCAAAATTTATATTTTTGTTAAATTTTTATATTTAATTTTTAACTGGAATCTCATAAGACTTCCAATATTTTCCGAGTGATTCTAAACATAGTTTTACTTCATTCTAGTAAAAACTATATGTTAGAACTCAATACTCAATATCACATAATATTTCATATTATTATTTACTTTTAACATTTACAAAACACGATTTCAAAACGTGTATGTTACATGAAATAATTAAAATTAAAATTTAATCATAAATATTCACTTTACTTTTGAGGTTTTCGGTTTTAGAAATCAAAAAAAAAATGAAGAATCAAAACTCGAATGCCTTGGCCGAGAACACCCGTAGACCGAGAACACACTAAGGCCGAAATCTCATTTGGACCGAGAACCTGCGAGGTCGAGATCCTTTGGACCGAAATCAAGGTGACTTCGGTTGGAGCCTTAGACCGAAATCATGGAGATTTCGGTGTGGATAGGCCGAAATCATCAATTTTAAACGGTGGTACACTTTCCATTGTGTTAAAATACACATACCAATGCAAATGTCACATCACTTTAATCCCCTATATATATATGTATATATATATATATATATATATATATATATATATATATATATATATATATATATATACAAACATTAGTTGAAATCACCTTCATAATCCCCATTTCAATCTTCAAAATCCTTCAGATTTTCTCTCAAAACTCATACGTACATCTTCCAATCTTCAAACTTTCCTCAAGAACATCTTCAAATCTTCAACAGATTACCCAGAAAAACATTCAAACATCCCCAAGAAACAAAACACTTCAAGTTAATTCTTAGGAAACTTGTAAGTCCACTTATTTAGTATATGTTTCTATAACACTTTACATATTAATTTAACTAATTTACACACAATATTGTGTGTTAAAAACTCGTAAGATACAAACACGTTCACGTACTATAACTTGAAGAACACCGATATCACCTCATTATCCAACCAAGAAAACCCTCGAGGTGAGTGCATACCCCTACGTTTTCCACGATTTTCTATGTTTTAGGGGGGAATACAAGTAAAACACAAGAAAACTTGTGTTAACATGTTGGGCAAAAAGAGTATAATTATATAAACATATATATAATTATTATTTCAATTCATTTTATTATCATAGTAAAAATGATAATGTATATACAAAGGATTCATCATTTCAATGAAACATTTATATAAACTATAATAGGTATAGTTTATGAGACATACACACTATTTTACCATTTCAAGATACAATACAAAATAATTAATTCAAAGCATAATTATTTTATACCATGTAACCACTATAAAAGGATGATACATACATTCACAAGAAAAGGAGTTTCCATCATACTACACGTAAACAATCAATGTAGCTTTGTGAGACACGTCTTCAAGTACTTATCTAAATACCAACAAAAGTCTTGTATTTAACCAGAGTCTCTTGGAGGGAAAGCGTGACACTTGTGTATAGATCTATACGGAACTGACAATCCCACACCTAAACTGTTAGCTACAGTTAGACCGGTAGGTCTGGGGTGATAAATGTTTTACCGTTCCGACGCCTGAAGAATGTCATACAGGCCATCTAGGTCATTAGCATGGTTATAATAACTCACAAAGGGGTATTAACCATACGTTTGGTTTACGAATACATACATGTCTTCAAATGGTTTTATTTATATAAAACTACATTACACTATTTTCCAGTACAATACAGTTTACATTCTGGAGACGTGCATTCAAACGGTTTTATTTATATAAAACTACATTACACTATTTTCCAGTACAATACAGTTTACATTCTGGAAACATGCATTTAAATGGTTTTATAAACATATAAAACTATATTACACTACTTCAGAGTACAACAAAACTATTACATTTTCAGTCTTAGGGTATTTAAGACTACATTACATTTAAAAGAAAATATTGGATTTTCTGGAAGAACACTCTATCATTTTCAAGGAACAGAGACATACCTTTACCATACAAAATGCTTATGAACTCGCCAACTTAAATGTTGAAACTTTTTCAAAATCACTTGTATTCTCAGGAAATCAGTAGACAGGTACCCACATAGGTTTTGTGCAGACGGAGCATAACAGTGTTACGTCTTATATTTTTGCTATATGCTTTTGGAGTCATGTGAGATCAAGAATGATCTGATGCGCAGGGACAAGGTTTGAAAACTTAAACCTTGAATGAATGCTTAAGATCAATGTCTGCTTACTAATGAATGTACCAGTCAAGTCGGGCAAGACTAGTCAAGTCTGAGTTAATGCAATCAACAAAGTATTCAAGATATTAATGAAGAGTGAGGAAGATGATCAATGTAAAGACAATAAATGAAGAACAAGAAGAATGTTTTTAGAGAGAAATTGAAGTAAACTAGAATATTGCTAGATATGTTTGAATGATCCATCTTGATTTAACATTAAAAGCTCCTATAAATAGGAAAACAAGATACATGGTACTGACTGATTACATACATAGGACTGGATAAAATAGTTACATCTGACACTTTGAATATTCGTGTTTGACAAAAGAGACTAAGTCCTATGACAAGTTAAATCAAGCTAAAAGACAAATATAATAAATACACATGGACAAAATACTGATTCAGATAAGTTAACATTCCGGACATAACATCCATTCCGGAATGCCTTCATATGCTTCGGAACATAAGCATCAATCTTCTCTTCTGGACATCTTCACTTCCGGGGCAAGGCTTCATGTCCGGAAACCAACTTATTCATTTCGGAACACTGACTGACTTCGGATCTTTAAAGGTGATTGTGATTGCTAGAGGTCCAGTTTCAGGTTACAACCATCTCCCCCTAAGTGAACTTAGCAATCAAGTCAGATCAATTTGCTTCTTCCTTGATGAAAGTGTAGGCTCTGAACAACCAATCCCTGACTTCAACATACCACTGTCACTGACTTACAAGCTTTGCCTTGACATGTTCAGGAGCTTCGGACCTTGATGCTCGACTGATAAACTTCTTGAGGGCTCTTGTCGGAACTAGGTGTTTGTCATGGACTCTGAAAAAGTCCTTTTTGTTTATCTTCTTTGTCTTGTACACAAACCCTAGAACCAGATCATCAATAGGTCCTTCAGCTAGCAGTTCAGCTTCAGGAAGCACATAATCGATCTTGGCAACAAAATCATCAGTTCAGAACAAGTGAGATAGCTCATAGTCGCATCGACAAAATTCTGTGACATAGTCCTTGAGAAAGCTTAATGTTGCGTGATAAGAACCCATGCTGATATTATCTTTTTGGATACTTTGGAGATGAGCAGCAATGGTCAGGACATCGTTCGGATTGATTGCAGGGAAGTCAACATCAGTGATGGTGCGGTATGCTGGTTTGTTACGGATGAAGTGATATCGGAACATAGGGCAGTTGAGTTCATATTTCACCAAGATCTTCCTTTCGAACCCAGAGATCTTTGTTATCCTCTTCCTTGTCCACACTTCTTTTTGAGGTTGTGCGTTCTTGGAGTAGAAAGTTTTCAATCTTTCACGCTCTGTCCGGATGATCATCTTCGGATCGTCATTGGGGTGGAGAGGAGAAAACTTGATATAGAACTTGATGTATGGTGAGAGAGGCAGATCAAGCTGTTCTGAATCAGTTGTTGGAACATCGTAGTACATAAAAGGTACGATGTCTGAATCACGAAGAATGCCTTCACGGCATAGAGGAGAGATACCGCACATCGGATCAGGATTGTCTTTGAGAGCTTGGATCCGGATGCTGTCCTCTAGGGCTTTGTTGATTTCCTCCTGAGACCATCCAAAATTTTCCTTTGGTGGAGGTCCGGATTCCGTGATAGGCTTCTTGGCTTTGTCTTTGTCTTTGTCTTTGTTGAGAACCGAGATAACATGCATCATATTCTCGTCAATAGTGAACTTTGGAGGAGAGGATTGAGGAGGTTCTTCCGGAATGTCGTTCTGAGTCTGGAGGGGAGAACCTGCATCAATAGAAGTAATTTTTGGAGCCAGAATCGGTGGCAGCATGGATGGAGTGGCCCGGAAAGCATCAACCGTTAACTTTGTTTTAGATTTGGCCATTTGGATACTTCTTTGAAGAACATCCTACAAAGTGGATGGCCATGAAACTGCGGACCAGATTCTCTGCTCTTCCTCCGTAAGCACCTTTGCAGGAAATCTCTTTGGAGCTGGGATTCCGATGACCGCATTGGTGACATACTCAATTTCCTCTTCATCACTTCCATCATCATCATTATCATCATTACCTATAAGTCCGGAAAGAACTTGGACTTCATCATCGGAATTTCCATCTTCATCTCGTAGCTGATATTCTGAGGCAGCCTTCCAAGGTTGACTTGGGCCTTCTCCCCCTCTTGCCACGGTGGGCCTGACAACCGGAGCAAGCGTAACTGTTTCCTTCAATTCAGAAAATTTTTCAAACACCTTCTGAAAGCTAGTGTTGAGTTGAAGGGTGAGAGTGTCATATGCTTCAGCAGTGGGGGCTTGGTCTTTAAGATGATCAAATAAGGCGC
The DNA here is from genome assembly GCF_052849685.1 of Lactuca virosa. NCBI lineage: Eukaryota > Viridiplantae > Streptophyta > Magnoliopsida > Asterales > Asteraceae > Lactuca > Lactuca virosa. The sequence continues at coordinate 237,194,709 of NC_136429.1, forward strand.
CAAGAACAAAAATCATCTCATCGAATTTGTGATTCAGAACATCGACAATGTTCCAACAGGCTCTCAGCAGCTTGAGAAGGACTTACTGCATGATGAGGTTCATCTAATCCTTCTTCCAGATCTCCTTTTCCAGACGTTGGATCTGCTTCTCATGACGAATATGTGTTTGCTTTATAAGTTCATTGGAAGCATTCAACATATCATCATGGACCTTCAACATCTTTGTGATCGTGTCAAGGTAGTGATCGACACTTTCATCATACTTCTTTTCCATTTCCTCAACGGTGTGCTTGAGCCGTAAGGAGATGAGTTGATCCATCTGGGCTTCACGTTCAGTGATAGTAGGTACGGAATTATTGGCTTCGGATAGAGATTTAAGGATTGCATCCAGCTTTGAATCCAATCCGGAGACTTTCTCATCAAGCTTGGAGTTAAGCCCTGGTATGGAAGTTTCAAGAGAATTGACCTTCCTCACGGTGTCTGACACATTGGTTTGGATTTCAAGAAGAGCAAACAGATTAATGTAGTCTCCTACGGAGGATTCGGTGTCAGAATTGAAGTGTTGAGGCTTGTGCTTGTGAGATTCAGGATTTACTGGAGTAACCGAAGGACTAAGTTTGTTGGTAGCTGCATCATCAGGAAGTTTCTGAGTGGATTCAGATTCATCGTTATGAGTGGAGGAGAAGGATCCGAAATCAAATGCAGACTTGGATGAGGATGGCTTCGAGAGAAAATGAACAGAAGAAAGCACATTTGTATCAGCAACATTTGAACCATCTTCAGTCAGCAGCACTTCTTTGGAAGGTTTATCATCTGAAGTGGAATGAATTGCAGTGTAAGGTGGAGTCTTGGGAGTTTCTCTGGAGGTAAACTCTAGATCAACTATCTTGTCTGATGGAGCAACATAAGGCAGATTGCTTAGGATGGGTCGCTTCTTCATTGCAATCAATGTGGACTCCACTTGTGATCTGGTAAGCTCCGGATGCTGATAATGAGCCCTGTTCACAAAATCTTCCCACAAAAGATCATTAACACCTGGTCGTCCTGTACCCTTACCGGGTATCAGACCAGTTGAGGCACCTGAAGTTGGAGGGACAACTCCAGCCTTGGAATGCTTGGAGTCCGGAACAGGGGTTCCGGAGTGTGTGTGTATGGAAGAAGATGGAATAGAAAATGTGAATCGTGGGTTTGTTCCAGGGGCAAGGAACTTTGTTAAACACCGGCATCACCCTTTTGAGAAAGTGAGGGTGGATTATGTGCAGACTCCCCGTGAGTGTGTGCTTGTGTATTTGAAACATCGAGGGGTACCTCAGATGAGTGGGTTGGTGGGGTGTTCGGAAGGCTAGAGTCAGCCTGAATTTCATGAGCTCCTTCCTGTTAAAAGGAGGAACTGACTTTGGTTCTCTTTTTAGGCTTTGACTTAGAAGGAGAAGTCTTCCTTTTGGCAGACTTTTTGATCTTTCCTCCGGACACAAAGGGATTGGCCTCTTCCGGAGTGGGCTCAACAGAGACAGGGGCAGATTGTGTTCGGTCAAACACAACCAAAGTCTCTAGAAGATGTTTCAAGTGGATTGAACCGGAAGAAATTATGGCCAACGTGTGGTCCGGAAGGCGTCTAACAAGACCAGAGGATGATTGGTCCGGAATTCTATAGTGCTTGACAGTTATAAAGGTTAGATATACCACTTTCGGAATGGTGCAAATCGAAATAGGTTCGGTCCTTTCTCTATAAAGCTCTTGGATCGTCAGGGCCCAAAATCTAGGGCTTGAGATTTCATTGCTCTTCCTTTTGATTCCAAATTTCTAGAAATCTTGCCATAACACTTCCAGAAGATCGACTGCATTGTTGCGTCCGGAGTAGATGTTGTATACCACATACAGCCAGTCCTTGCTCAGAGTGTCCATACCACCATGCTTCCCGGATAACCCTCGAATGATGAAATGCATCAACACGGTACAAAGACCTGAAACTGTCGACTTCTTGAAGTCCTTGGCTTTGTAGTCTTGATTGTATCCAATGTGATTTAGGAACTGTTGGAATTCTTTAGTGGTTGGTTCCTGAACCTTAAATCCTTCAGTGTTTTCCTTGACGCTGATAGCCCTAAGGAATGTGGATTTGTGGATGGGCACAACTCTGTCACCTGTGATCTTTTTTTCTTGAATGCCATTGTCAATCTTGATTCTTGTAAAGGCAATGTGCAAGAGATTGAGTGGTAGAGGAGGTTCTGAGATTTTGGTGAGTGGAATGGATATGGGATGATGAGCAATGAACTCAATCATCACTCGAATGGGTTCATCAAAATCCATGGGATTCATCAAGAAAAGTTGGGTTGTATCTCTAAGAAAAGGCTTAGATGATTGTGAGGATGAAGATTATTTGGAAGATTTCTTCTTGGTGACAAATTTCTTCTTGGTGACAGATTTCTTGGGTGTTGAAGCAGTTTCAGTAGGTTTTGAGAAGAAGATTGGGACGCCATTGATGAAGGATTATGATAGCTTGAAGAACACGATGAACACAGAGTATTTGGGAATTATGGAGAATTTGAGCGCGTAAAGAGGCAAATGGGGGTTTATCGTGGTTTATGTTGGGTTAGAAGTGTTGTGTCATTGGGCTTTTGGTCTAAGTCCATAGTTCTCACGGTACTGGGCCTGTCCAGCAGTGTTTCATTAATTAGGGTTTACTATATGTAGTGCATACATGCACCGTATTTTGTGTAGTGGTGAAAATCATCATTGTAACCCTACCACACCTCTATAGTAGCAATTCTTAATAAAGTTCTTCTGAGGTTGTGGATTATTAATCATTCGACATCTGTTTGATTCATCTTGTGTTCTTATTTACTTTGTGTTATTGTGTTACTTGTTAAGGATCTCATCGATCTTAAACAATTTTAATCTCATCAATTGGTATCAGAGCAGGAGGCTGTGTAAATCATATGCATCTCTTCTATTTGAATAATATCTTTAGGGTTTCCGCTTTTATTGAATCTATTGAGCTGTCATCTCTTCATTGACGTTGTTCATCGATCTCGATGTTACCCTAATACCGCTTTACAAGTCTGATTCTTGACAGGTAAACAAATCAAGTCATCATGTCACACGACGACTCTCAAACCAATCCCATCACCATCTCCAACAGCATTGGTTCGACTACAAGGATTTCGATCTTGTATACTCAAGAGTATGAAGTCTGGGCTCTTCACTTTGAAGATTATGTTCTTGGCTCAGAGGACAACGGATATCTAATCTGGGAGGCTATTACTGTGGGACCTTTTGCTCATACTGGAACCGAAAGAATCATCAAGGCACAAAAAGAGTATAATCAGCTGATGATCGATGTGAAAGAAGTCCGTCAAGATGAGAAGGATAAGCTGATCAGCAATGTAAAAGCAATGAGGATGATCAAATTCACTTTACAATCTGACACCTTTCGTCCGGTGAGTTCGTACTACTGCAAAGGAGATATGGGACAAGCTTAATGAGTTATATTCCACCGATGAGGATCTCGAGCATTCCACTCAAACTCTTCTGCTTTCGGAGTTTGGTGACTTCAAGCAAAAGCAAGATGAAAGTATCATTCAAACATTCGATCGGTATAACCATCTTCTCAGTAAGATGATCAAGCATGGAATCGGCAGAGAGGTGATCGAGCAGAAGGTCGCTTTTATGATAGGTCTATGGCCAGAATGGATGGCGGTGGTTTCAACTATTAAAGCTCATGAACAGTTTAAATCCTACTCGTTGGCGTGGCTCGTGGGAATTCTCAAGTCTCATGAAAGTGTTGTGACAAAGGAAACGAAGGTAGTCTCCGGAATGGGATCCTTGGCTCTTATCTCAAAGGGTAAGAATGTGATTGAAGAAGAAGCAGAGTCAAATCTTTCTGAGTGTGATTTGACAAATGAAGAATACGCGTTGATGGTATCCAATCACAAGCGGTTTGCTAGAAAGAAGTTCCCAGCCAAGAACCGAAACTGGCAGGGAAGCTACAGTTCGGAGAAAGCGAAATAGGAGATTAAAAGTACTCCTCAGAAAGAAGAAGAAAAGAAGGAGAGCAAACTTATGGGTGACTCGGGCTATAACTGCAATTATTGTCATGGCAAAAACCATCTAGCGAAGGAATGCATGCTAAGGAGAATGAATGAGAAGAAAGAGGATGAAGACGACGAAGCTTACTACATGTGTAAGCTTGAAGAGACCAAGAAAAATAAGTCTAACGATAAATCCATGCCTGTGTTAATTGTGCAGGAAAATATTGTAGAAAATGAGTTTGGTGGAGTAGAGGTATGGTCTACTGATTCGGAAGATGAGGAAGTTCGCAAGCCCACTCATGGCAGGGCATTTGTCGCGAAGGAAGAAGGTTCAGAGTTTGCTGGAAAGTGTCTAATGGTGACCCCAGGTGTGTCACAAATGAGAGGCTATACTACTGATGGCGGGTGTGATGAGGCGAAGGAAAGGGAAGAAAAATGCTTTACTGCAAAACCAGTTGGAGAGCAGATCAATGAGTGTGATCGGTTGATCAAGAAGGTAAATTCCATCCTTGAATCTCTCAAAATACCAGTTTCTAACTATGAAAAAGAATTAAATGATTTGAAATTCACCTTTTCTAGTTTAAATGGTAGCCTAAAACAAACTCGCCTCACAAACTCTAACCTAATTGATCAAATTAGCAGGGTGTCTTCCAAGAGTGAAGAGCGAAGGATATGGATAGAGAAGAAGGAATTAGAGTTGGTTAGGGCAAGAGACGAATTGATTTATATGCAACGTGACAATTTAAAGTTTTTGAAACAAAGGAATATTTTTTGCTTGATTGTTAAATGTCTTTATTCCAATATTACTCAGTTGCATTTAGATTGTGAGATTGTCAACAAAATTCACAAAATGATTTTTCCTTTCCTTGAGTTAAAGGAAGACGAAATAGATGCTTTTTTCTATAATTGTGAATCAATTGTCTCATCAGAAGAAACTTCTGATGCCTACAGAATTGGACTGGACAAAATCGAGTCATTTATGAACTCCAAGGACCACAAGGACATGCTTAGAAACTTACTGGATGAAAATGATAAATTGAAAATAAAGACCGAAACTGTACATAAATTTGACTCATCGAGTTCTAAGTTGAGTTCAGAAAACAAGATTAATGCTGAAAATTCATCTGAATTTGATGAGGACAGTGACATGAGTGAAATATCTGTGGAGGATGAGGTTGACTGATTTGAATTTATTAAAACTGAACCTGAACCAACAAAAGTCCTCATGTCTGAAAACTCTGTTGAGTTCGCTCGATTTTCTACAAAAAAGGTCAAAGTCTTGAAAGAGAAGGTTGTGGTATACCAAAAGGTACAAACCGTGCCAAATCATGTATACACTACTGTTGGAGTTACTAAGGATCATACATATGAGCTAACAGCCTTGGTAGATAAAGACAACGTTGATGGCTGTGATAATCACTTTTGGTCAGCTCCAATCGACAATGCCGATGAAACGAAAGGCTTGTCAGAACGAACCTCGTGGAGAGTGAAAAACATATACGTAGTTGAACCACTAAATAAACCTTCAAAGTTCGATAAAGCCAGAACAAGTGGCACCAAAGACGTTCAAAGTGAACTTTCAAAAGGTTTAAACGAACCTCAGTCGGTAAGAACCGAACCTCATGCTAGGAAGACGAAACTGAATGTGAATATTCACAAATCTTCCAAGCAACTTGCAGAGCAGAAGCGTCAACGAAACAGGAGACATCAGAAAAATCTCAACGAGAGGAAGCAGTTTTGGCAATCCCAGAGCTCCAACTATGTACGTAAAGAAAAGGGTTCCAACCAAAAGAAAAAGTACATGCGCATGCGAAATCCAAATAGTGTTCACACTTTCATTCTTGTGATTCACATAAAAAATAGTAGTTTCGCTCATACGTCTTCCGTTTCAAAAAGGTTCTCTGAGAAACCCAATCACACTCACTCTCAACAAAAGAAAACTCCTATCAAGGATGTCAAAGGGAAGGGAAAGCTCGTCTCAGATTCTGAAGTTCAAATAAAGAAGACGACCACTAACCATAGGAAGGATAAGAAAGAATTTGTGAAGAATCAACATAAAGAAAAACAAACTGATTCAAACAAAGCGAATAACAAAATTGTTGGGTCCAGAGTGTTGCGTCATATGGGTTTAATGTTGATATTTTGTTTACCCGGTTTGGGCCTGTCCAACCGTGGATTATCATTAGGGTTAGCGTATATATTATGCATGCATGTATAGCTTTCAGGTTATCGTTCTCATTAATAGCTTTTTCATTGTAACCCTAAACACACCTCTACAGTCGAAGTTCTTCATCAAGCTCTTTTGAGGTGTGAGTTATTAATCATTCGACACCATTTGATCCATTCTTGTGTTCTTTACTTGATTAATATTGTTTTTCTGTTTAGAATCTATCAATCTATAGCGTAATATTCTCTACAATTGGTATCAGAGCAGGAGACTGTGTAATACATACGCATCTCTTCTATTTGAAGAATCCTTTTGGGTTTCCGCTTTTATCAATATATAGAAGTTGTCTTCTTCTTGTCGATGGTATCTCTTGTGTTTGATAAAACCCTAAGTTCAATTTTACAAGTCTGATTCTAGCAGATTAAAAGAAAAGGTTCATCATGTCTCACGACGACTCTCAAATCAATCCGATCAACATCTCCAACAGTATAGGGTCCACTACAAGGGTTCCAATTCTTTATACTCAAGAATATGAAGTATGGGCGCATCACTTCGAAGATTACGTCGTTGGATCTGAAGACAATGGCTATCTTATCTGGGAGGCAATAACATTGGGTCTGTTTGTTCACTCTGGAACAAATAGAACGATCAAGACTCAAAGAGAGTATAATCAGCTCTTGGTGGACGTAGAGACGATTCCTCAAGATGAAGAAGACAAGGTATTATGCAACGTTAAATCCATGAGGATGATTAGATTCGCTTTGCAATCCGACACTTTTCGTATGGTGAGTGCATGCACAACAGCTAAAGAAATATGGGATAGGTTGAAAGAATTATATTCAACTGATGAGGATCTAGAGCACTCGATCCAAACCCTATTTCTCTCTGAATTCGGTGCTTTCGTACAAAAACCTGAAGGGAAACTTATTCAGACATTCGATCATTTCAACCATCTGCTCAGCAAGATGATGAAGCATGGTATTGAAAGGAAGGTGATCGAACAAAAGGTTACATTCATGAATGGCTTAAGGCCCGAAAATGGATGGCAGTAGTCTCGACTGTGAAGGCTCATGAGCAATTTAAATCATATTCGCTGGTGAAACTGATGGGTATACTCAAATTTCATGAAAGTGAGGTGACAAAGGAAGCGAAGATAGTTTCGGGTGTAGGTTCACTAGCTCTCGTTTCTAAGAGCAAGAATGTAGCAGACGAAGAGGAGGAATTTGATATGTCAGAGTGTGATCTGTCCAGTGAAGAATATGCAATGATGGTTACAAACCCAAAGAAGTTTGCTCGCAGAAAGTTCCCGGTCAACAAGAACCGAAACTGGCAGGGAAGCTACATCTCCTCTGAGAATAAAGTGAAAGAAGAACAAGAAACGCCTCTCAAAAGGACGATGAAAAGAAGGAGAGTAAGATTGTGGGAGACTCTGGGTACGATTGCAACTACTGTCATGGCAAGAACCATTTTGCTAAGGATTGCATGTTGAGGAAGATGGCTGAGAAGAAAGATGGTGAAGATGACGAATCTTACTACATGAGAAAGCTGGAGGAGATAAAGAAGAAGAAAGCAACTAATGTTTCAATGAATGCTTTGATTGTGCAGGAAAATATTATTGATGATGATTTTGGAGGAGTAGGAAGTTCTGTCTACAGACTCTGAAGATGAAGAGGTACGCAGACCCTCGCATGGAAGAGCTTATGTGGCAAAAGAAGGAGATACTGATTCAGCAGGGAGGTGCTTAATGGTGTTAGCTGGGGTATCGCAGATGAGGGGATATTCAACCGAAAGTGAGCATGAGGAAGCGAAACTAAGGGATGACCATTGTGTCGCTGCTAAGCCTGTGAGTGAAAGGATCCACGATTGCGATTAGTTGATCAAGAAGGTACAATCCATACTTGAATCTCTTAAAATACCAGTAACAAACTATGAAAAAGAATTAAATGAATTAAAATTCAAGTTTTCTAACTTAAGTGGAAGTCTTATGCAAACTCGCTTAGCGAATTCTAACCTAACTGACCAACTTAGCAGGGAATCTTCCAAGAGTGAGGAGAGAAGGATGTGGATTCAGCTGAAGGAGTCAGAGTTAGTTAGGTCTAGGGATGAAATTATTTATTTGCAACGTGCCAATTTAAAGTTTTTAAAACAAAGAAATGTTTTCTGTTTGATTGCTAAACGCTTATATACAAATATCACCCAGTTGCATCTAGATTGTGAGATAGGTAAAAAGATTCATAAAATGATTTTGCCCTTCCTTGAATTTAAGGAAGACGAAGTCATTGCTGAATGTGAATCTATAATGTCCTCAGATGAGATTTCTGTAACCTACAAATATGGACTGGACAAAATTGAATCTTTCATTGAGTCCAAAGAACATAAATGCATGCTTAAGTATTTACTAGACGAAAACGATAAATTAAAAATCAAGACCGAGACTATACAGAAGTTTGACTCATCCAACGCCAAATTAAGTTCAGAAAATAAAATAAATTTAGAAACCTCTTCTGAATTTTATGAGGACAGTGAGATGAGCGAAATCTCCGTAGAAGACGAGGTCGATTGTTCAGAATTTCTTAAAAGCGAACCCGAAGCGGCAAAACCACTCATCTCTGAAAATTCAGTTGAATACGCTCAGGTGTCAAAGGACAAATCCAAGAAATTCAAAGAAAAGGATGTTGTTTATCAGAAGGTGCAAACTACACCAAACCAAGTGTATGCAGTCACTGGAATAACTAAGAAACAGACATCGGATTTGACGTCCATGATTGACAAAGATAATGCTGAAGGTTGCGATAACCACTTCTGGTCCACTCCTATCGACAACGCAGACGAAACAGTTGGTCTGTCAGAGCAAACCTCATGGAGAGTTAAGGGACGATACATTCCTGAACCCCTCAACAAACCCTCAAGCTTTGATAAACCCAGTTCAAGTGGTACAAAATAAATACCAAGCGAAACAATGAAAGCTTCCAGCGTATCATCAACATCAACCGAAGATCATGAGAAGAAAACGAAACCTAAGGCCAACATTCACTTGACTCAAGAGAAACTTGCTGAACAGAAACGCCAGAGGGACAAAAGATACATGAAGAACCTCAATGAGAGAAAACAGTTTTGGCAATCCCAAAACCCCTCTTATGTTCGCTCTGAAAAAGCTTCTAGTCTCAAAAAGGAAGCACAGGTCATGTCTCATTCTTGCAATCACTGCCAGTCATGCAGTCAGGTAAACCGAACTACTAGTTTCGGTCCTAATTCTAGTAGTCACAAGAACCGAAAGTCAAGTTTCGGTCCCAACTCTTACTATGCCAAGAACCGAAAGTCCTGTTTCGGTCCCAACACAAGTGCTCAGAACCAAAAGTAAAGTTTCGGTCCTAAATCCCATCATCCTCACTCTCATCCAAAGTCCAACTCTGTGAAGGATATCAAAGAAAAGGGAAGTTGTGCTCAGATTCTGAAATCCAAAATAACAAAAAGTCGGCTAACCCTAGGACTCCAAAGAAAACCTCAATAAAGAAACCAACTAAAGATAAACAATTTACAACATCCCAACTAAAACAAGAGAAAAATAAAATCAAAGTTTATACCATCAAAAGAAAAGATGAAACCACTTTAATAAAAAGAACATATATGGTTGATCTTTCGGTTGCAATTCCCCATTCTGTAAAAGACTCACCAGGGCCCAAGAGACTTTGGGTTCCTAAATCTGCTTAATTTTGAAGGTTATAAGTGACGAGCAGTTTGACGACGAATGGTATATTGACAGTGGCTGCTCTCGTCACATGACTGGAAGGAGGGAAGAGCTTAGGGAGTTTCGGTGCCTTAAGTATGGTGGATGTGTTAAATATGGAAACAACTCATACGACACGATCAAAGAGTTCTCAATACGAAAAGTAGCCTACGTGGAAGGATTGCATCACAACCTCATCAGTGTTTCTCAACTAGTCGTGGGAACCGGTTTGAAAGTCTCGTTTGATGATGAGGGCTCAGAGATAATTGAAAAACAAACGAAGAAAGTTCTGTTGAAATCTGAGCACAAAGGGGAGATGTATCCTCTAAATCTCAACCCGATAAAAGGAAAGCCATCAATATGCTTACTGTCGAAGGCAAACTCATATGAAAGTTGGTTGTGGCACCGAAGACTATCGCATCTGAACCTCAAAGATATTAATAAACTGGTGCTTGGTGATCAGGTGCCATGACTTCCTGTTCTCAAATTTGAGAAAGAACACCTGTGCGCAGCATGCGAGATGGGCAAGCAAAGCAGAAAGAGTCACCCTTCTCGTATCAATACAAAAATCATCGAACCTCTTGAACTACTGCACATCGACCTATGTGGCCCTTCGGCTATCGAAAGCATCAGTGCTAGTAAGTTTATACTTGTAATTGTAGATTATTTTTCACGCTTCACCTGGGTTTTCTTTCTTAAATAGAAATCTGAGGCAACTCCCAAGCTAAAGGTTTTTATCAAGAAGGTGGAATTGCAGCTGCGAAAGGTGGTAAGAAACATAAGAAGCAATAATGGTCTAAAGTTCAAAAATAAAGACTTTGAAGAGTTTATGGCTGAAAAGGGAGTAACTCATAACTTCTCTGCTCCTTATACTCCACAACAGAATGGGATCGTTGAAAGGGGAAACCGTTCATTGTGTGAAGTCGCCCGAACCATGCTGAGTTTCGCTTCCCTTCCATTATACTTCTGGGCAGATGCAATAGCTGCTGCATGTTACACACAGAATCGGTCCTTCCTCAACAAGTGATTTTCCATCACTCCATACGAGATTTTGAACAATCGCAAGCCCAATGTAAAGTTTTTCCACGTGTTCGGTTCAAGATGCTTCATTTTCAACTCCAAAGAGAACCGAAACAAATTTGATGTTAAGGTAGACGAAGGGATCTTTCTTGGCTATTCGCTTACTTCCAAAGCATATCGGGTTCTGAATAAACGCTCAAGGAAAATAGAAGAATCCTACTATGTAACTTTTGATGATAATTACATGAAGAAGATTCAAGCAAGCGAAGGTTCAACAGAAGAAATCTTTCCGGAATCAGGAAAAGTCTCAATTCCTATTTCCAATTTGTTTGAAAAGTACATGTTGCTATTTGATGAACCAGAGAAGGCGATCCACTTAGAAGCGAAAGCAGCAGATAACAAAATCGATACCTTGAAGAAAATCATCGATGAAGCTGCTAAAGACATGGAAAGCGAACCTCAAAAACCAACCGAGAAGGAGACTCAAAGCGAACTTACTGCATCAGGTGATCATCCAGCTACTAATGACCCTCCAAGAGAAAGCACTATACTCCCGGGGGAGGGTCCGTCTACATCAAAAACAACCGACATGCCTTTCCAGGGGGAGAATCCATCAAAGACCCCAACCCAAGAAGATCCATTTGAGGGGGAGAGTACTGAACCTGACATGGGTTTCGGTTCACCATTTGAGAGGGAGAATGAAAATGAAAATGACGAAGGCAATGTGTCAGAACTGGAACAAGAAGTCAATGATGAGTTGGATCCTACCTATGATCCAAATTACCCTCCTCTAATAAAATGGACAAAGGATCATCCTAAAACTCAAATCATTGGTGAATCATCTGAGGGTTTTCTCACACGCTCCCAAATGAAAGCGAAGCAAACTGCTCTATTCTCTCAAGTAGAATTCTGCATGTTTAATTCGTTTGTCTCTAAAGTCGAACCGAAGACGGTAAATGCTGCTCTTGATCACTCTGATTGGGTGCAAGCAATGCAAGACGAACTCCATGAGTTTGAACGAAATCTGGTTTGGAGGCTGATTCCCACACGAAAGGATGTATCAGTAGTAGGTTTAAAATGGGTTCTTAGAAACAAGTTGGATAAAGAGGGTAACGTCATTCGAAACAAAGCTAGGCTGGTGGTGAAAGGATATTGCCAGGAAGAAGGAATAGACTATGAAGAGACCTTCGCTCCAGTAGCAAGGTTGGAATCAGTGAGAATCTTTTTGGCATATGTTGCACATAAAAACTTCGAAGTTTTCCAAATGGATGTAAAATGTGCTTTCTTGAATGGTGAACTAGAAGAAATGGTATACGTTGAGAAACCACCCGGATTTGTGAACGAGAAGTATCCTGATCAATGCTACATACTGGATAAAGCAGTCTATGGATTGAAGCAAGCCCCGAGAGCCTGGTTTGAAACTCTAACACGCTTTCTAAAAATGTCAAAATTCAAACAAGGTTCGGTCGACCCAACCTTCTTTCGCAAGATAGAAGGCGAACACTTAATGATAGTTCAAATTTACGTCGATGACATCATCTTCGGCTCCACGAATCCTAGCTTAATAGTTAAATTCAGGAAGTTGATGGAGACTAAGTTTGAAATGAGCGCAATGTGTCCGATTAACTTTTTCCTTGGACTGAATATAAGACAGGGACAAGAAGGCATATTCATTAATCAGGAAGCATACACGAAGAATATGTTGGCAAAGTTCGGCATGACGGGAGATTCCAAAGTAAAGGTTCCAATGGCATTTGGCATGAAGCTGACTCCATCTCTTGAGAAATCGGATGTTGATGTGACTCTCTATCGTCAGATGATAGGATCTCTAATGTATCTAACCGCTAGCAGACCGGACATAATGTTTTCTGTCTGGTATTGTGCCAGGTTTCAAGCAAATCCAAGAGAACCTCATATGGTTGCAGTGAAAAATATCTTCCGGTATTTGAAGTGAACCTCGTCTCTTGGTCTTTGGTATCCTGCAAAATCCGGCTTCTTTGTTCAAGCTTTCTCTGATGCTGATCTTGGTGGATGTGGATTGGACCGAAAGAGCACAACCGGCGGATGCCAGCTCCTTGATGGCAAACTTGTCAGCTGGCAGTCAAAGAAACAAACTTGCGTGTCTCTTTCCACAGCCGAAGCTAAGTACATCGCTGCAGCATCCTGTACATCACAGGTCATATGGATACAAAGCCAACTTAGAGATTATGGCTTAAGCATGAAGAAGATCCCTCTCTACTGTGACTCTGAAAGTGCGATTCGAATATGTCACAATCCAGTGCAACATTCCAAGACTAAGCATATTGCACTAAGATACCACTTCATCAAGGACCATGTTGAAGATGGGAATGTTGAAGTTCACTTCGTTCGGTCCTCAGATCAACTGGCTGACATCTTCACTAAGGCCTTACCACAAGCAAGCTTTAACAAAATACTCCAAGGCTTGGGAATGATGAAAGCTGAGTCAGTACCGAAACCCCTTTCGTCTCACTAAAAATGTACAAGCGAAATAAAGCGAACGCTCGGTCTATTTCGGTTCTAGTATTTTTCAGGAACCGAAATGAACCGAACGCTCTGTCTATTTCGGCTCTAGAATTTTTCGGGAACCGAAATGAACCGAACGCTCAGTCTATTTTGGTTCTAAGAATTTTTTTGGGAACCGAAATGAACAGAACGCTCGGTCTGTTTCGGCTTTGGAATTTTTTTTGGGAACCGAAATGAACCGAACGCTCGGTCTATTTCGCTTCATCTTTTCTAAGGTTTGGGTTGGGTTGTATATTTTTGTAAAGCTTCCTTATTCTTTCGTGTGTCTATATTAAGTATTTATTTTCTTTTCTGTTTTTATTTTTTTCAGAAATTTCAAAATCCAAAAATATTTTCTCTTCTGTTTTTATTATTTTTTTCATAAATTCCAAAAATCCAAAAATATTTTTTCTACTGTTTTTATTATTTTTCAGACAAATCCAAAAACTACAAAAATATTTCTGTGAGTTTTTAAGTTTTATCTCTCAATTCTTAATTCAAGTTCACAGATGCGCAACATAATGGCGATGGGGCAGGTATAACATTCTTATCTATGTACTAGTTTAGTGTCCCTAGAAGCATGATGTTGCATGTAGACCGAAGCCTCCATGACTCTGAGTGAAGCCTTAATGATTCGATAAACACTAAACGTTTCTTCCCAATCAGGCTGCTAAAATCACTCAAGTCATGAGCTACCTAACTCTTCTCATAGTGAGTTAAGAGTTTTCTGCTTTATCAGTCTTATATAGCAGAGGTACTTTCGGTTCCTTCACCATCTTCTCACATTTCTCCGTTAAGTTTCGTTTCATAAAAGTAACCCTTGATCGTAATTCACGGGAAACCACACAGACACTTCTCAGTCTCTCTTGACTTTGAAGGAAGAGATTGGTGCCCAGGATCTACAGTTTCGTGTCTAAATAGACATCACTTAAATCCCACAAATGTTTTGCTTTATTTCTTTTTCTTTGGCACACTCTTGCACAAAGATCTTTATGATTTCCCAAACTCTAGTTTGTGGTACTAATGGCACTTTTCATATTTGTGCTTTCGGTTCTAACAGATATGATGGTTCCCTTTCTTATGGAGGAGCGACGGTTGCTTAACATGAAGCAAACGAATGAGTCTCGATTGTAGCTGCTTGTATTTTCAAAATTGAAGAGACGGTAATTGGATAAGCATTTGAATTAGGCACGTGAATTTGAAACGGTTCCTACACCCACGCCTGCTGACGTTTATCTAGGGAAATCAAGCTGTCAAATCGCGCTTTTTTAGGCGACGTTTCAGAGATCGTATCATCATCACAGCGGATATTTTCTCTCTCCTAGCAACGGTATAAAAGGGGGTTCTCACACTTATTGTACCTCCTTACCTTCTTCAACCTCTCTCTTGCAAACAACCGGTGATATACAACTGTTCATCTTCTTCTTCACTACAACAATGGCGGAATCATCCTCTTTTCAAGATCAAACAGTGTCATCCTCTTTGCTTACGATAAAACCCAATCAGAATCTCATTATTCAACTGGATCATTTCCTTTATGATTCGTACATACTTCACGTTGTAGAGTGTCTCAAGTATTCTCCATTGGTGATTGCTCTGACACAAGTTGAATCAGTTCCCATGTCCCTTCTATCACAAGTCTATTTTACTGCTTCATACGACAAACGCAAGGAACGGATTTTCTTTGATATCTCTAACCAAAATACATCTGTATCCAAAGCATGCTTTTGTTCTCTGCTACGGCTTGCTGCAGATGCCTCTGTCATCTCACCAGATTTTATCACCACAACTCAGTTGTTTTCGATACTCTATGACATGGGATACACGGACGTTCTAACTACGGTGACGAAATTCAAGAAGTCATGTTTACCACCTCAATGGAATGGTCTGCTTACAATTCTCTACAAGGGGTTAGCAGAAAGGGTTGCAAGGTCGGATGGGGCGAGTAAAGGTTTCCTGACCATTCTTTATGGTCTCTATAATGGAATCAACTTGGATTCTGGTTCCCTAATCTGGTCACAACTGGTGCAAAGCCTCAACTCCTCATCCAAACATTCTGAGATTTCATGCGGTCGTTTTTGGACATTAGTAACTCATAGAGCAATTCAGACTTTTCAGATTCCTGTCATGGAGGGTGCTCTGCTGTCCTCTGTCGCTACTTTTCACACAGTCAAAATTATTGTAACTGACCCTACAAAGTTCATCTACATCGGTTCTATTCCTGAATCCATGAGCCGCTGTGTCTCTAGTGAAAGTAGAGTAATGACAGATTACAGGAAATTGCCACCTTCTTGTCCATGCCAACTCACTCCTGAGATGCAGAGTGCTTTGGAGGTTGCTGACAAACCTGCCAAGAGAGGGAAGAAACTGGAGTAGAATAAATGTGAGACCGAAGGTCCCTCATCTCCTAAAACGCATAAGGCTGATAAAGCTGCACCTTCCTCTCCCAAAAAGAAAAAGGTCAAGACAATGGCAAAGAGATCAAAGGCACCGACGCCTTCTGATTCTAAAGAAGAGGACCAACAAGACAATGAAGAAGAGGAAGTTCAACACGAACATTCACCAAGGGGAAATACTCCTCCCCGATCTTGTAACATCCCAAATTCCAAAAGTATTATTGAAGGGCTTAAAGTGTAAATAAAAAAAGGGACTCGACGAGTAGGTCTGCTTACTCGCCGAGTCGGAGCGGGATTCTGTCGCCGTTTAAGTGGCCAACTCGCCGAGTCGGCGGCTTGGACTCGACGAGTTGGTGCTGTAGAGAGAAAACCCTAATCTCGTGGGTTGTGCCCTATATAAAGAACATTATAACCCACCCTTAGCCTCTTTACTACCCTTTTGAGATCCAGAAACCCTAAAATCGAGTGAGCCTCCATTATTAGAGAGAATAGAGCTTTGGAGGAGGAAATCTTGGAAAGAGGCTTGAAGATCAAGAGGCTTGCTGCAAAGGAGTGGTGTAGATACGGGATCTACTTCAGTTAGAGCTTATATTGGAGGTAATAATCTGTTGCTTGGGCTCTTTTGCATCTAGATCTTTTATCATTTGAGATTTGGGGCATTTTTGGTATGATTGAGAGCTATTTCGAGTTAGAGGCTTAGATCTGAGGTTGCTACCTCAGATCTAGGCTTGTGATGGTCCGAAATGTCATAAAGCTCCTGTCTAAGAGATATTGGTGAAGCCCCCTAGTCCTTAACCTTATCCCTAGAGTGTTTTCGGCCTATATCTCCTTGGTTTCACGTAAAGTTTGCCACTTTATGTGAGGGTTAGACTGTAGAAGAGTGGATCTATGGATTGGAGCCCCTGCATGGTTCGAAAAGCCACTGTATGGATTGAGAATTGGAGAGACTCGGTGAATACTCGACGAGTTGTATGAACATGTGCATGGACTCGGCGAGTTGGAAGAACAACTCGGCGAGTCTGTTGAAGATTGCCTTGGACTCGGCGAGTCTGTTCTTGTACTCGGCGAGTCTGGTCGCAGAACCCCAATCTCTTCTGGTTAAACCTCAAAGCAGTGAGTCGGGAGGTGACTCGGTGAGTTGAGCAGGATGGGACTCGGAAATCGTTGGACTCAATGAGACTTGGGGTGACTCGGCGAGTTGACTTGTGTTCTAAGAGTTTTCAGAGTATAAGGACTCGACGAGTCAACGGGTTGACTCGGCGAGTAGAGTCAATCATCAAGTTTGACTTTGGCTTGGACTTTGACTTTGACCTTCATGGGTGTTATGGTAATGGGTTATCTATGTCAATGGTCCATTGATGGCAATAGGTGTTGGGATTTGGAGCAATGCTTCGGGAGTGTGCTTTCGTGGTTCGATTCTTCGTTTCAGGTGAGTTATCCTCACTGTACTCAAGGGTCTAAGGAACCAAGGCCAGCCCTTTGAATTGTTGTTTAGAGCTCGTTATGCTTATGTGATGATATGATTGCTAGTATCCTAGTAGACAGGATAATGATATGATGTTATGATCTGTTAGCTTAGTATCCTGGAGGATAAGGTAGTTAAGTGATGGTAAGTTTTGTTGGATCAGCACCCTGGTAGTTGGGTAGTGGTTATATTTATAGACCTGTAGTTGGTCTTGCCTTATGTACGCTAGTAGGAGGTTACCTGCGGGATATGTATGTTGAGCAGTAGCAGAAGGCATTCCATCCCAGTAGGATGATAGGGCCCTAGTATGTTGGTTCTGTAGAGTGTTATGTGGTTGCCTGTTATGTGTGCATGTTTGTAGTGTAGGGGCATTCCAACCCGATCGTTGTGGGCCAGGAGTATTCCATCCAGGTGGGATGATTGGACTCGTAGTAGGTTGGCATTCCAACCCGATGGTTGAGGGCCTGGGGTATTCCATCCTAAGGGATGATTGGACCCATAGTAGTAGTTATTGTATGTATAGGAAGTGGGGCATTCCAACCCGATGGTTGTGGGTCAGGAGTATTCCATCCCGGTAGGATGATTGGACTCATAGTATGTTGGCATTCCAACCCGATGGTTGAGGGGCCTGGGGTATTCCATCTTGCGAGATGATTGGACCCATAGTAGTTATTGTTGTACGTATAGGTGTATGAGCATTCCAACCCGATGGTTGTGGGCCGAGAGTATTCCATCCCGATAGGATGATTGGGCTCGTAGTATGTAGGCATTCCAACCCGATGGTTGAGGGCCAGGGGTATTCCAACCGGAAGGTTGATTGGACCCATAGTATGTTGTTCTTTGTTGTATGCATATGTTTATGTGTGTATGGGTACTTTGGGGGAACTCACTAAGCTTTCGGGCTTACAGTTGTGCTTTATTGTTTCAGGTACTTCAGGAGATCATGGCAAGGCGAAGACGTGATCGTACCGCTCCTCATGTTTTATGATTTATGTGATATGGTTCTGGGGGATACTCTGATGTCTAAACTATTTTGAAAACAAGATGTATGAACTTAATGGTTTTTGAATGAAATAAAATGTTTTAAATTGGTTGAAATTTTTGGTTGTTACAAGTTGGTATCAGAGCCTTGGTTTGAGTGAATTGGAGGAACATTCGTGTGAATCCATTCTCAAATCAAGGAGAGATTTTCAAAAATAGTTTTCAAATGGTTTTCAAAATAAGTAAGGGAGGACGCAGAGGGTACGATCAGCCAGAGCCAGTAAGTTACCCCAAAATACCATACAAGTTATTTGTTTATGTGATATGTTAGAACAGCATGCTAGTACTAGGCTAGGCATCTTCAGGAATTGCATGATAGAATTGCCTGATTTGTGATGCCTGCCAGCCTAGGGTTTTCTTGATATGAGATATTCGGTATTCCTCTAAGGGTGAGGATTGAGTGCTCGCTATGTATGTTTGTGCTTAGGGCGTTGTGCTGATACTTGAGACAAATATGGGTAGGTGTGGAAGATAGTATGGGCCCGTACTACTGAAAGCACAGGACCCATACCCGTGTCAAGGAAGTCACAACCCCTAGGTTGTTGGTTAGAGGTTAGTTCGTGGCGGTTATGTGAGGTATCTGAGGTTCTTGTGGTTTATTGCAGTATGGCGGATGTGAGACGCTTCGAGTCAGGATCCGGTTCGGGATCGGGAGAGGGTGGTCAGGATGGATCAGCACCACCCAAGGTTATTGGTCAGATGAGGACGGATGAGTTGGATGCTAGGATTCGGGAGATCCTGCATGAGGAGGTTGCTGCTATGTTCCGGGCCGAGTTATCGGAACTGTTTGGGTCGATCAAGACCGCCATGGTTGAGTATTTTGATGAGCGCTATGCAATTCTGGCAGAGACAGCGGCCGCGGCAGCCGCCGCGGCTGTGGCAGCGGCAGGGGGAGGAGCCAGTCGGGGCTTTCAGTATCGGGATTTCGACAATACGAAGCCCCCTACTTTTGATGGAGTTCAGGATCTGATTGTAGCTATGAGATGGTTGTCAGATGTGGAGGGATGTTTCTTCACATGTTCATGCCCTGCTGAGCAGAGGGTGAGGTGTGCTTTGAACCTTTTGAGGCTCGGGGCGAAGGATTGGTGGAGGTTGACTACGGGATCATACTCTGACGCGCAGCGAGCTGCGGTGACTTGGGACCAGTTCCGAGACATGTTCAGTACTCGTTATGTTCCACGGGTGGAGCGGGAGAGATTGGCGCAGGAGTTTTTGGAGCTGAAGCAGGATTCTGAGTCGGTGACGGAGATCACCAAGATGTTCACGGAGAGGGAGATGTTTTGCCCTGAGTTTGCTTCGGAGCAGGCTCAGATGACTCGATATCTAAGCATGCTCAAGACGAACATCAGGCAGTTCGTATCCACGCAGAGGTGTAGTACCTTGTTGGAGTTGCAGGAGGCTGCTAGGCGGAGCGAGTTAGAGATTAAGCTCCAGTTGAGAGAGCAGAGTCAGGCCCCGGTGTAGTCGCAGCCTGCACCGAAGCGGATGAGGCCCGCTGATTATTGACAGGGAGGTCAGAGGAGTCGCACTTGCGGGAAGTGCGGCAAGGTGCACGAGGGAAGTTTTCGTTCTTCTTCGGCGTGCCACAAGTGTGGCAAGGAGGGCCACATAGCCAGAGATTGCAGGCAGTCGACTCCAGCTGCAGGAGTACGACTTTGTTATCATTGTGATCAAGTGGGCCATATGAAGGCCCAGTGTCCTCTCTTGGCTGCCAAGCCAGTGCAGGCCCCAGCGCCAGCCACTTTGAGACTTACTGACGGGATTCAGGGTCAAGCAGAGCCTCCGAAGGCTCCAGGGTGTGCTTATCAGCTTGTGACCGAGGAGATCAGGTCAGCGCCAGAGGTGTCGGCAAGTATGTTTTTCTGCTTTATCTCGTTTATGTTATGATTATGTGTTGTTGCTTCTTGCATGAGATATAATGTGTTGTATGTGTTAGAGAAGAGTTAGTATTGAGAGTTTTTAGAGAGATAGTATCCGGTGTGGAATTCATGAGGAAGGAAGGTCATGATGCGGGGAATTGGAAACTTTCAGCAGGAACTTAGGTTCCTTGAAGTTCGGTGTATTAGTGGGGTTCGATTGAGCAGCATGTCAGCCTCGCCACCTGTGTATAATAGCTAGTGCTCTAAGTGGGGGAGAATTAGAAATTCTCGGATGAGTTGCTGGGTGTAGAGTGTTACCTGTCGCGGTCTGAATGTTGATCATTGGAGTGGTGCAATGAGGCGGTTCAGTTGTAGTAAGGACTTGGCATGTATCATGGATCTTGGAGCAAGTAGGGAGGATGCTGCTATGTGATAGCGGCTGGTGGGGTTGTCCCCGAATGGTGCAAATGCTGAGGAAATCTGGCAGGCTATGTATGGATTGCTGGTTATACGAACAGTCTCTGGGTATGTATGCATGTTATGAGATGGCGGTGTGCGCCGCTAAGGGGTGATGTATAGTGAGGTGTTGTCGCTGTGACAATGATTGGATGATATGTAGACATGATTTCAGTCTCCTTGGAAGAGGAGAAGGATAGTAATTCCAGATTGGAGATTTGGGCAGAGGAAAGTGAGATGGCAGGTTGACAGACTCGGGAGTAGTCTGGACCAGTGATAAGGACTGTATAAGGATATTACAGTCGGAGGGCGAGGACCTAGAGAACGTGATAAGGAGGTGTGAGTGGGTTACACTCAGATGTGTCGAATCGAGGGGTTCGAGGGTGACGCAAGGACAAGGTCCTTGGTTCCGAGATGGTTGTAGGTTTGAGTTATGTATGTGGAGGTATTCCAATCTAGGGTATTCCATCATGAGGATGACCGGACCCTATGATTGATTGGACCTGGTGTGTTTGGTATTCCAACCCGAGGGTTGATTGGGCCAAACATACATGAGGATGCGAGGGTATACCATCCCAGGAATGATTGGACCCGTTATAGGCGTGCCTGGTATTCCAGCCTGAGGCTGATTGGGCCAGGTACGAGTGGTTACGCGTTATAGTTAGTTGATTATGGAAGCTGAAGGATGCAGTATCCTGTCAGCCCGTAAGGGATAGATCCATAGGGGGAACAGGATTCGTTCCAGGTTGCAAGTTATCCGGGTTATCGCCAATTTCGGGCGAAGGAAGATGGATTAGTGTCTCAGCAGAGCTCAGTGGGTGATTTTGGTATCTACCGTTCGCAGGGCGCGGAAGTGCGTCCCTGATATGAAGGGATAGTATCATCGGGTGATACATGGTTGATATGTGGTGCTATTGAGTTGAAAGGCCGATGGTCGGCTTGGAGTAGTGGCAAGGATGTCACGCGAGAAGAAGTCGTTGTAAGAGAGATGCAGTAGTAGGGTTTGCAAGAACCTGAGTTAATTGAGAAATCGGAGTCTGCAGTGCAACGGGTTTGTTCTGGAGCGTATACTGCAGTAGGCTTCTAGGACGAAGCCTAATTTAAGTGGGGGAAAGTTGTAACATCCCAAATTCCAAAAGTAATATTAAAGGGCTTAAAGTGTAAATAAAAAAATGGACTCGACGAGTAGGTCTGCTTACTCGCCGAGTCGGAGCGGGATTCTGTCGCGGTTTAAGTGGCCAACTCGCCGAGTCGGCGGCTTGGACTCGACGAGTTGGTGCTGTAGAGAGAAAACCCTAATCCCGGGGGTTGTGCCCTATATAAAGAACATTATAACCCACCCTTAGCCTCTTTACTACCCTTTTGAGATCCAGAAACCCTAAAATCAAGTGAGCCTCCATTATTAGAGAGAATAGAGCTTTGGAGGAGGAAATCTTGGAAAGAGGCTTGAAGATCAAGAGGCTTGCTGCAAAGGAGTGGTGTAGATCCGGGATCTACTTCAGTTAGAGCTTATATTGGAGGTAATAATCTGTTGCTTGGGCTCTTTTGCATCTAGATCTTTTATCATTTGAGATTTGGGGCATTTTTGGTATGATTGAGAGCTATTTCGAGTTAGAGGCTTAGATCTGAGGTTGCTACCTCAGATCTAGGCTTGTGATGGTCCAAAATGTCATAAAGCTCCTGTCTAAGAGATATTGGTGAAGCCCCCTAGTTCTTAACCCTAGCCCTAGAGTGTTTTGGGCCTATATCTCCTTGGTTTCACGTAAAGTTTGCCACTTTATGTGAGGGTTAGACTGTAGAAGAGTGGATCTATGGATTGGAGCCCCTGCATGGTTCGAAAAGCCACTGTATGGATTGAGAACTAGAGAGACTCGGCGAGTCACATGGGTGTACTCGACGAGTTGTATGAACATGTGCATGGACTCGGCGAGTTGGAAGAACAACTCGGCGAGTCTGTTGAAGATTGCCTTGGACTCGGCGAGTCTGTTCTTGGACTCGGCGAGTCTGGTCGCAGAACCCCAATCTCTTCTGGTTAAACCTCGAAGCAGTGAGTCGGGAGGTGACTCGGTGAGTTGAGCAGGATGGGACTAGGAGATCGTTGGACTCGACGAGTCTTGGGGTGACTCGGCGAGTTGAGTCGTGTTCTAAGAGTTTTCAGAGTATAAGGACTCGACGACTCAACGGGTTGACTCAGCGAGTAGAGTCAGTCATCAAGTTTGACTTTGGCCTGGACTTTGACTTTGACCTTCATGGGTGTTATGGTAATTGGTTATCTACGTC
Organism: Lactuca virosa; assembly: GCF_052849685.1. Lineage (NCBI taxonomy): Eukaryota > Viridiplantae > Streptophyta > Magnoliopsida > Asterales > Asteraceae > Lactuca > Lactuca virosa. The sequence continues at coordinate 237,217,671 of NC_136429.1, forward strand.
AATGGTCCATTGATGGCAATAGGTATTGGGGTTTGGAGCAGTGCTTCGGGAGTGTGCTTTCGTGATTCAGTTCTTCGTTTCAGGTGAGTTATCCTCACTGTACTCAAGGGTCTAAGGCACCAAGGCCGACCCTTTGAATTGTTGTTTAGAGCTTGTTATGCTTATGTGATGATATGCTTGCTAGTATCCTGGTAGACAGGATAATGATATGATGTTATGCTCTGTTAGCTTAGTATCCTGGAGGATAAGGTAGTTAAGTGATGGTAAGTTTTGTTGGATCAGCACCCTGGTAATTGGGTAGTGGTTATATTTATAGACCTGAAGTTGGTCTTGCCTTATGTACGCTGGTAGGAGGTTACCTGCGGGATATGTATGTTGAGCAGTAGCAGAAGGTATTCCATCCCGGTAGGATGATAGGGTCCTAGTATGTTGGTTGTGTAGAGTGTTATGTGGTTGTCTGTTATGTGTGCATGTTTGCTAGTGTAGGGGCATTCCAACCCGATGGTTGTGGGCCAGGAGTATTCCATCCAGGTGGGATGATTGGACTCGTAGTAGGTTGGCATTCCAACCGGATGGTTGAGGGCCTGGGGTATTCCATCCTGATGGATGATTGGACCCATAGTAGTAGTTATTGTATGTATAGGAAGTGGGGCATTCCAACCCGATGGTTGTAGGTCAGGAGTATTCCATCCCGGTAGGATGATTGGACTCATAGTATGTTGGCATTCCAATCCGGTGGTTGAGTGGCCTGGGGTATTCCATCTTGCGAGATGATTGGACCCATAGTAGTTATTGTTGTACGTATAGGTGTATGGGCATTCCAACCCGATGGTTGTGGGCCGAGAGTATTCCATCCCGGTAGGATGATTGGGCTCGTAGTATGTAGGCATTCCAACCCGATGGTTGAGGGCCAGGGGTATTCCAACCGGAAGGTTGATTGAACCTATAGTATGTTGTTCTTTGTTGTATGCGTATGTTTATGTGTGTATGGGTACTTTGGGGGAACTCACTAAGCTTTCGGGCTTACAGTTGTGGTTTATTGTTTCAGGTACTTCAGGAGATCATGGCAAGGCGAAGGCGTGATCGTACCACTCCTCATATTTTATGATTTATGTGATATGGTTCTGGGGGATACTCTGATGTCTAAACTATTTTGGAAACAAGATGTATGAACTTAATGGTTTTTGAATGAAATAAAATGTTTTAAATTGGTTGAAATTTTTGGTTGTTACAAATCTCCAACTCCTGAGGTACAAATTTATGTTCCTACTCCTTCTCCTTCTCCAAAACAAACCACAATACCAGTCTCAATTGCTCCCGTTCCACCACATGTCACTTCTCAACCTACTACTACTGCTCCACTACCACCACCAATCTTTTCTCAAGCTACAACAACCACAACCACTGGCCCTTCGGTGAGTGTCAACGTATCTTATACGGGGGCACATACCGTTGGCATTAACACCCCTGTTACCACCAAACCTCTCTCCCCATCATCTTCAACAGTTTCTGAGCCTATTCTGGGAGGTGAAAACTTTCATTTTGACTCCACTTATTATAGTCCTTATCGACTTCCAAGTGAAGATGCTGATGATGCTCTGGTGACAAAGCTACATTTACAAGCTCTTAATGATAAGCTTGACAAGTTGATTGGTTCCTCCGCACATTATTCCGAAGTTGTTTTAATAGCTTTTTCTTGATACTGCTCTTCGGCAATATACAGACTCAATTGACAAATCTACAAAGGTTGTGGATGCTTCCACATCTACCTACAAGAAACCAACAACAGAAGACACAGATCTCGTTCGTAAGTCAAAGCTCTTTTTGGAATCACTCAAAGCCCATGCCGATTCCAATGCTGCAAAGGTTAATGCTTCTGTTGATTCTCTCTCCAAGTCCCTTCAAGAAGAGAAAGCAAAATTTGATTATGTTCGAACTGAGTTCCAAGCTGATCTCACTTCTCTTCTCACTTCGGTCAACTCTCGCCTTGATAAGCTTCAGGCTGACCTGGTCACGGAAAAGAAGATTATGGACGAACTTGCTCAAAAGACTACACAACTTGAAGTCCAGTCAGCTTATCTTTCTCAAGCCCAAACGGAAATTGCATCACTTAAGACTGAGCGGGCAGTTCTTAAAAGTTGTGCTGGGTACGTTCTCTCGATTCTCAGTAATCTTGTTAATGCTCATGATCCTGTTCTCACCCTTACTATCCGGAATCACTTGACTGTTAGACTTCTTCCTGCTATTCAGATATTGAGTCAGATTTGGGGTGTTACGGAGCCCGTGGTCACTCCACAACAAGGGGGAGAAGCTGATCAAAATCCTCCAATTGATCAAAATCCTCCAATTCCACCCAACGTCATTATCGAAACCGAACCAAAGGTTAATGTAGCTTCGGGTTCTGGTGGATAGGAAAAATTGAAGGGTGTTGTGGAAAATAGTGATGACGAAGAAGAGGAAACGATTGCTGAGGCTTTAAAGAGAAAGAAAAGGGATAAAGAGATCAATGAAAATCTGAGGATAGCCAGAGAGGAAGAAGAGAAAGAGAGAAAGCAGAAAGAAGCTCAAGATGCTCTGATTTGCAAGCATGCTCTCTTTCCCCCTTGGACCCGGGAAAGATTAATCAAAGAAGCGATTGAGTCTCCCAGCACTCACTGGCTGGAACCTGTTGCCTCGTTTGAATGTGAAAACTCGAGGGATTCTCAATTTGACATGCCCATCACCTGTAGGGCATTTGTGTTCCATTGTTCTAATTCAACGGTTGAAGTTCCCTCTCCTCATCCACAGGTTGATCGCGATCTAATCGATTATTATCTTGAATTTGCTCAACCCCAATACTTGACATGGAGTGCTCAGAAAATAACCTCTGTCAAGGTATTGAAACCGAATGTTGCTGGGAAATTTATCAATGTGAAGTTCAGGGTGACCCGAGGTTCTGATAACTCGGTTCATATGATTTCGTTAGCTGATCTTCCAAATCTGAACCCACACGATTGGATTCTGTTGTTCAATATTCTGCTTACTAGTCAAGGGCAGTATGAGCCGATCCTCGATCACTTTAAGAGAATGTTGGGCTCCTACATCCATGAAGTTGCTAAGATGGATCAGGAGATTGCAAACGTTTTGAGAAAGAAGCCTATTGTGAAGCCTATCGGGAAGCCAAGTTATCTAAATAAGATGAAAATGGGCAAGATAGATCCGGTTCATCACACTGTAATGTTCACTAGAGGTGAAGGTAAAAAATTTCTTTTTGCTCTTGTTGACAAACACCTGTTCTCCACAACTTGTTTGGAGCACGTACTTGATATAACTCACAGGTGTAAATAGAACAGTGATACGGATAAGAAGAACTTCTCTGACATGCTTCGGTGCTATATAGCATTTCGTCACACTCTTTTGGCCATTATACCGAAGGTGTTAAAGACAGTGAAGAAGTCTACTCTTTCTCAACCGAACTAATCTCTCGCCTCTATTGACGCAAAGGGGGAGATTGTTGAGTCTAGAGTGTTGCGTCTATGGGCTAAATGTTGATATTTTGTTTACCCGATTTGGGCCTGTCCAATCGTGGATTATCATTAGGGTTAGCGTATATATTATGCATGCATGTATAGCTTTCAGGTTATCGTTCTCATTAATAGCTTTTGCATTGTAACCCTAAACACACCTCTACAGTCGAAGTTCTTCATCGAGCTCTTCTGAGGTGTGAGTTATTAATCATTCGACACCATTTGATCCATTCTTGTGTTCTTTACTTGATTAATATTGTTTTTCAGTTTAGAATCTATCAATCTATAGCGTAATATTCTCTACAAAAATCAAAGTTTTCACCATTAAAAGAAAAGACGAAATCACTTTAATAAAACGACTGTATATGGTTGATCTTTCTATTGCTTTTCCTTGTAATGTAAAAGGCTCACCAGGACCCAAACAACTTTGGGTTCCTAAATCTGCTTAATTGTTGGAGATTATTCATGATGAGCAGTTTGATGACGAATGGTATATTAATAGTGGCTGCTCGCGTCACATGACAGGGAGGAAGGAGGAGCTGAGGGAGTTTCGTGCTCTCAAAGATGGTGGATGTGTCAAGTACGGAAACAACTCTTATGGCACAATAAAAGGCTACGGCATGATCACGAATGGAGATTTCTCAATCCGAAAAGTTGCCTATGTGGAAGGATTACAACACAACCTGATCAATGTTTCGCAGTTGGTTGTGGGGACTGGCCTGAAGGTTTCGTTCGATGATGAAGGGTTAGATATCATAGAGAAGAAAACGAAAACGGTTCTACTAAAGTCACAACAAAAAGGAGAGATGTATCCGTTAAACCTGAATCTGATACGAGGGAAGCTTGTAACAAACGCTCATTCTGATGATAGTTGGTTATGGCACAGAAGACTCTCGCATCTTAACTTTAAAGATATCAACAAGCTAGTTTTTGGTGATCATGTGCGAGGTCTTCCTCTCTTGAAGTTTGATAAGGATCATCTATGTGCTGCATGTGAAATGGGAAAGCAAAGCAGGAAGAGTCATCCAACTCTTGTGAACACAAAGATAATTGAACCTCATGAACTGCTACACATCGATCTTTGTGGGCCTTCAACAATTGAGAGTGTCGGTGGTAGTAAGTACATCCTTGTTATTGTCGATGATTTTTCACAATTCACTTGGGTATATTTTCTTAAACAGAAATCAGAGGCGACTCCTAAACTCAAGAACTTTGTAAAACAAGTGGAGCTTCAACTACGAAAGGTGGTCAGAAATATTAGAAGCGACAATGGATTGGAATTCAAGAACAAAGATTTTGAAGAATTTCTAACCGAAAAGGGAGTCACACACAACTTCTCTGCTCCTTATACTCCACAACAGAATGGGGTAGTTGAAAGGCGAAACTGTTCGTTATGTGAGACTGCTCGAACCATGCTTAGCTTCGCCTCTCTTCCTCTGTATTTCTGGGCCGATGCTATTGTTGTTGCTTGATATACCCAGAACTGATCCTTTCTCAATAAGCGATTTTTTGTCACTCCATATGAAATTCTTAATAATCGCAAACCTAACGTAAAGTTTTTCCATGTCTTCGGTTCCAGGTGTTTCATCTTCAACTCCAAAGAGAACCGAAACAAGTTTGATGTGAAAGCTGACGAAGGGATTTTCTTGGGGTACTCTCTAACCTCCAAGGCATATAGGGTTCTCAACAAAAGATCCATGAAGATAGAAGAAACCTATTATGTCACGTTTGATTACAATTACATGAAGAAATATCAATCAAGCGAAATTCCAATGGAGGAAATCTTTCCTAAGACCGGACAAGTCACAGTGCCGATATCCAATCTGTTTGAAGAGTACATGTTGCTCTTTGATGAAACAGAAAAGGCCATCAACTCTGAAGCGAAGGCAGTCGATAACAAAGTTGATAATCTAAAGAAGGTAATCGATGACGCTGCAAAGGACATGGAAAGTGAACCTCGAAGTCCAAGCGAAACTCATGCTTCAAGCGAACCTCCAAAAGATAGCACACCACTGCATGGGGAGTGTTAGAGGGGGAGGCTTCTGAACCTATTACTGAAACCATGTCATCATTCGAGGGGGAGAATCATAGTACGAATGCTGATTATGATCAATCAGAATTTGAAGACGATGTAGATGCCGAACTGGATCTTGCCTACGATCCAAATTACCTTCCACTCACTAAATGGACAAGAGATCATCCGAAAACACAAGTGATTGGTGAATCATCTGAGGGAGACCTTACACGTTCTCAAGTTAAAGTGAAACAAACTGCATTATTCTCTCAAGTGGAATATTGCATGTTTAATTCGTTCGTCTCCAAGATAGAACCGAAAATTGTCAACAATGCTCTCGATCATTCTGATTGGGTAAAGTCTATGCAAGTCGAACTCAACGAGTTTGAGAGAAACCGAGTCTGGAGACTGATTCCTACTCCAAAGGATTCATCTGTAGTTAGTTTAAAATGGGTATTCCGTAAAAAGATGGATAAAGAAGGGAATGTGATACGGAACAAAGCGAGACTTGTTGTGAAAGGATATTGTCAAGAAGAAGGGATCGATTATGAAGAAACCTTCGCTCCAGTAGCAAGGTTAGAATCAGTGCGGATCTTTCTGGCATACGCAGCACATAAGAATTTTGGAGTTTTTCAAATGGACGTCAAGTGTGCTTTCCTGAATGGGGAGTTGGAAGAAACCGTATATGTTGAATAACCACCAGGTTTCATGAATGAGAAATATGTTGATCATTGCTACATTTTGGACAAGGCAGTTTACGGTCTAAAGCAAGCTCCTAGATCCATGTATGAAACTTTAACTCGCTTTCTAAAATTGTCTAAATTCAAACAAGGTTCGGTTGACCCAACCTACTTTCGCAAGAAAGAGGGTAACCACCTTATGATAGTTCAAATTTATGTCGATGACATCATCTTCGGTTCCATGAATCCCAGCTTAACAGTTGAATTCCGAAAATTGATGGAGACTAAATTTGAGATGAGCTCAATGGGTCCAATTAACTTTTTCCTTGGCCTGAACATAAGACAGGGACCAGAAGGCATATTTATCAATCAGGAGGCTTACACAAAGACTTTGCTGGAAAAATTTGGCATCATGGGAGACTCAAAAGTGAAGGTTCCACTCGCATTCGGAACGAAGCTAACACCATCCCCGAAAAAAACCAGCTGATGGCATGACCCTCTATCGTCAAATGATAGGATCACTAATGTATCTTACAGCTAGTAGACCAGATATCATGTTTTTTGTTTGCTATTGTGCCAGGTTCCAAGCCAATCCATGGTGGCTGTTAAGAACATCCTCAGATATTTGAGCGGAATATGGTATCCAACCAAATTAGGCTTCTTTGTTCAAGCATTCTCCGATGCCGATCTTGGAGGATGTGGTCTAGACCGAAAGAGCACAACTGGAGGTTGTCAATTTCTTGATGGTAAACTCGTCAGTTGGCAGTCAAAGAAACAAACATGTGTATCCCTATCTACTGCCGAAGCTGAATATATTGCCGCAGCATCTTGTACCTCACAGGTTGTCTGGATTCATAGCCAACTAAGAGATTATGGCCTGAATATGAAGAAAATTCCCCTATACTGCGACTCAGAAAGCACAATCCGTATTTATCACAACCCAGTGCAGCATTCCAAGACGAAACACATTGCACGACGCTATCACTTTATCAAGGATCACGTGGAAGATGGTAATGTTGAAGTTCACTTCGTTCGATCTGCTGATCAATTGGCTGACATATTCACAAAAGCCTTACCTGAAGCAACCTTCAATAGAATACTCCAAGGCTTAGGAATGATGGAAGCTGAATCTATACTGAAACCATCTTTGCTCCCTTAAGTATCACTTTCGCTTTCGCCTTATTACAACTTGACAAGCGAAATAGAGCGAACGCTCGGTCTATTTCGGTTCTGATTTTTTCGGTAACCAAATTGTACCGAACATCCGGTATATTTCGCTTCATTCATCAACAGGAAAACTTTCGATTGACCCATCATGTATACTTTTTGTACATTATATTTTCAAAATACAAAAATATTTTCTCTTCTGTTTTTATTTATCTTTAGAAAATTCAAAAATACAAAAATATTTTCTCTTTTGTTTTTATTTATCTTTAGAAAATTCAAAAATACAAAAATATTTTCTCTTCTGTTTTTATTTATCTTTAGAAAATTCAAAAATACAAAAATATTTTCTCTTCTGTTTTTTTATTTATCTTTAGAAAATTCAAAAATACAAAAAAAATTTCTCTTCTGTTTTTATTTATCTTATTAAAAGGTTCAGGGACGAATTCACATGATGGAGCTGGGGCAGGTATAAATCTCTTTATCTTTGTACTAGCTAAGTGTCCCTAGAAGCATGTTGCTGCATGTTGTCTAAAGCCTCTAAGACTCTAAGTGAAGCCTTACTGATTCGATATATACAACTCATTTCTTCCCAATCAGGCTGCAAAAATCACTTAAGTCACGAGCTACCTTACTCTTCTCATATTGAGTTAAGAGTTATCTACTTGGTCCTAATTGTATAGCAGAGGTACTTTCGGTTCTTTAACCATCTTCATACTTTTCTCCATCACATTACGCTTCATAAACGTAACCCTTGAGACTCTCAGCATTTACCATTAAGGTTTACGGTTACACAACATCTGTGCTAATGATCTTAGTTTCGTTTCACCACGTACTAACTGAATCCCAAAATCCAATTCCTTAATGAATTGACGGTGAACAATCAAATGTTCTAGTTTTTCACCCATGCATTAACGAAACCACTTTTGTGGTCGGTACCACGAAATCTCTTTTATTTTTCTTTATGAGATCTTTATGAAATGCTCCAACACGAGGATATTTCTACCCAAAAGATCCAGTTTTAATTTTGTTTTGAGATTTCTATTTTAATCACCAAGTCACTGAAAAATGAACAAACCTACTTGATGTTTTTGGCTACACTGGCCACACAGGTACTTCACTCAACTTTTGGTCTTATATCAAGGTCCGTAGTTCAGTTGAAGCGAAAGCCACCCTTATAGTCGAATATTGAAAAGATGTCGTTCATTGCTTCTTAACAAGCATTTGATCGTAATTTAACGGGAAACCACACAGAGACTTCTAAATCTCTCTTGACTTTGAAGGAATCGATTCGTGCCCGGGATCCACAGTTTTGTGTCTATAAAGACATCACTAATATCCGACATCAATAACTTTCTTTATTTCTTTTTCTTCGGCACACTCTTGCACGAAGTTCTTTATGATCTTCCAAAGTCTGGTTCGTGGTTCCAATGGCAATTTGCTGATTTATTGTTTCGCTTCTACTACACAATGGTGTTCTTATTATTAATGAAGTGACAGGTGCTCGGTCTATTTATTTGGAATATGAAGCGAGAGGAACATTCGTTTTTGAAAAGGAATTTGAAATGGTTGGTTAATTTGCAAAGGAGATGAATGGATAAAATTTTGAAAAAGGCGCGTGAATTTGGAACGTTATCCTATCGTCACGCCACCTGACACGCCATTTTTTTTTGGAAAGACCGTTGTCACGTCGCACCTTTTTCGGCGTCGTTTTAGAACGTCACGCTATCATCATTAAAAGATATTTCTCTCTCCTGGAAATCGTATAAGGGGTTTTGTTTCATTTCACTTTCCTGTTTACAAACATTCTCGAGCATTCTCAAGGCGATTTCTCTTCTTCTACTATTCATCTTCCTCACCAAGCTTCTACAATGGCAGACTTTTCTTCAGTTCAAGAAAACACCGCACAATCCTCTCACCTCACAATCAAGCCCAACCAGAATCTGATCATCAACTTGGTGCCTTTCAAGTATGATGCCTACATGCTGCAGATCGTTGAATTCCTGAAATACTCACCACTGGTGAATGCTCTTACCAAAGTCGATGTTGTTCCAATGTCCCTCCTTTCTCAGGTTTACTCTTCAGCAAAGTACGTCAAGGCCGATGAAAGGATTTTATTTGAGATTTTTGATAAGAAGAGTTAACCCCTGAGATGCAACAATCGCTTGATATGGCTGATAAACCAGCTAAACGAGGCAAGAAAGGAGATATAAGGAAGGAAATTCAAGAGGGGACCTCATCTAAACCTGTCACACCTAAGAAGCGAAAGGGTTCAACTGTAGAACCTTCGGCTCCTAAGAAAAGAAAGCTGAAAAAGATGGCACACAAGGCGAAAACTCCATCATCCAGTGATAGTGAATATGTTCCATCGGATCAAGATGTTGAGGTTGAACTCGAGCAGGAGCAAGATACGTATGATGATTCGGTCCGTGAAGTCTCACCAGAGGTAATCATTACTAACACTGTTTCATCTCCACCTCTTTCTCCTTATCACACTACTGTTCCAATTACTATCGCTCCATGCCCTACTCCAACCTCCCTCAAACTCCCACTTCTACACCTGTACCACCACCATTATTCACCGAAGCAACCACCACCACTACGTCTACTGTACGTACACCTCCTGTCAACGCATCTAATGCAAGGGCACAAACTTCAGGTATCGAAAACCCCATTACCCCAAAACCTCTGTCTCCAACAAACTCCGACGAATCAGACACCGTTCTTGGTGGAGCGGATGTGGATTTTGATACTTTTCATTTCAATCCTTACACTGTTCAGAGTGATGAAGATGACGATGCCCCAGTCACCAAGAGGCATCTCAAGGATTTGAATGAGAAGCTTGATACTCTGCACGCCTCTTCATCCCAATCCTCCACGTCAGCATACTCTGACGCTGTTATTCAAGCTTTAGTGGCTACCCTGGTCCAGCAGCATGAAACTTCCATTGAGAAATCAACCAAAGCAGTCGATGATTCCACCAAGACAGCGACCGAAAATGCCGAAAAACTAATTTCAGATGCTAAAGAATTTTTGAAGTCTCTACAAGCTGAGTCACAGCAAAATGCAAACACATTGAATACCACTGTCGAGAAGCTTGTTTCTTCCCTATAAGCCGAACAAGTGAAATTTGAAACCATTCGCACTTACATCCAAATTGATCACTCGGCGCTCCAAAAGTCTATCAACTCTCGTCTCGACAAACTCCAGGCTGATTTAGCTATGGAAAATAAAGTGATGGATGAGCTTTCTCGACAAACTACTCTACTCAAAACTCAATCTGTCAAGCTCACCCAAGCACAAAAGGAAATTGATGATCTAAAGTCCGAGCGTGCAATTGTGAAAAGATGTGTTGGTAATGTTCATGCTCTTCTATCCAATCTACTGGAGGCCCATGATTCGGTTCTAACCATCACCGTCAGGAGACGTTTGGCTGAAAAAATGCGTCCCGCACTTACAATGTTGAGCAAGATCGAAGGTGTTTCGGAGGTGAGTATCACTCCAAAACAAGGGGGAGAAGCAAGTCAAGCTCCACCACAACAACCCCCCACAAGCCAAACTCCAACATGTGCAAATCCTCCACCATCTCCTGTTAAACCAATTCTCACCAATGAACCGAAGGATAATGAAGTTTTGGGTTCAAGATAAAGGAAAGAAGAGTATTGGTGAAAATGAAGAAGAAGAAGAAACCGAAGAAGAGGCTTTAAAATGAAAACTCTGTGACAAAGAGCTTGAGGAAAATGCTCGGATCGCGAGAGAAGAAGAAGAGAGGGAACGAAAGAAAAAGGAAGATCGTGTCGCACTGGAAAGCAGAAAAACTTTGTTTCCTTTGTGGACATTAGACATGTTGATAAAAGAGGCTATCGAATCTCCAAGTTCGCATTGGCTGGAGCCGGTCATCTCTTTTGACCTCGAAAACTCGAAAGTTTCTCAATTTGATATGCCGATTAACAGGCGAGCATTCGTTTTTCATTGTTTTGAATCAATCGCCTCTAATCCCTCACCTGACCAGAAGGTTAATCGAGAACTGAATGATTATTATCCTGCTTTCTCGCAACCTCAATATCTGATTTGGAGTGCACAGAAGATTACTACGGTCAAGGTATTGAAGCCAGTTGCCACAGGGAACTTCATCAATGTGAGGTTTCGGGTCACTCGCGGTTCCGCTAATTCAGTTTATGAGATTTCTCTTACTGACCTACCGAATCTCAATCCTCATGACTGGGTTTTGTTGACAAACTTTTTGCTAACTGATGGGCAGAAGTACGAACCCATTCTTGGTCATATCAAGCGAATGTTGGTGTCGTATATTCATGAAGTTGCAAAGCTCGATCAAGAAGTTGCCACTGCTTTGAGACGCAAGCCTACTGTTCAACCCATTGGCAAAGCTAGCGACGTGAATCAGATGTGTATGGGCAAGATTGACACCGAACACTTGACGGTGATGTTTACTAAAAGTCTTGGAGGTTCGGATACTCCATTGAAGTGCCTATTCGCCTTATCTAACAAACATCTGTTTTCCACGGTTGCTCTTGAACATATTTTGGATATAATAAATAGATGTAAATCCAATGATGATGCTGCAAAAAATATTTTAAATGACATGCTTCGGTGGTATACCAACTTTCGTCGCACTATTCTTGCTATCATACTAAAGTTGTGCAAAATAGTAAAGAAGACCACACAGGTTCTGCAGCAGTAATATCTCGCCTCAATTGACGCAAAGGGGGAGATTGTTGGGTTAGAAGTGTTGCATCATTGGGCTTTTGGTCTAAGTCCATAGTTCTCACGGTATTGGGCCTGTCCAGCCGTGTTTCATTAATTAGGGTTTACTATATGTAGTGCTTGCATGCACCGTATTTTGTGTAGTGGTGAAAGGGTAATGATGAGGATCCGAAATGGAAATGGGTCGCATTTAATATGTTGTCGTTTTTGGGGGTGAGTTGACTAATGATGATGAAAGGTTTCTATGGAATGAAGAGAGGAATAGAAATCGTCAAACGGCGATGGGATTTTGCTTTAAAGGACGTGCAAACGTGGCACGGATTTCAAGGAGCACGAAAAAGCATCTTTTAAAAGTAACTGTTTGAAAGAGTATCACCTTAAAAACCTTTGAACTTCCGAATGATTGATTCCGGACAGTTTGAGAACCAGAGGGTAAAGAGGCGTATTTCGGATGGCGATTTGAAGAAAAGGTCCGGAATATGAACAATCTGGAGTGAAACTTTGATGTTCCGAAGCCAAAAACATTTGAATTCCGAAGTAGAGTATTTTAAAACAATTCCGGAGAAAGCAATTTTCAAGGATTCCGAAGAAGATTTTGTAACAACATTTCGGACTCAAAAACTTGAAGAATTAAGTTCCGAAACACAGGAAAAGTGTATTTTGAAAAATCCGGAGTCAAAAAAAATTTGAAATTCCAAAATGGTTACTTTGATATTCCGGAGTACATTTGAAAGACTTTCCGGAGCAAGATTTTGAAAGACTTCCGGAATGAGATTTGAAAGAATTTCCGGAACAAGATTTGAAAGAATTTCCGGAACAAGATTTAAGCAAATTCCGAAGTAAGGAATACAATACCTTTCCGGATTTGAATTTTGGGATGACCTTATGAAGTAAATTCCGAAGTGTAATTTTGAGTAGTGTGACTATGTGGACAATGGACATAAAATGATAAAATGAATTGTACAACTTAAAAACTCAAGTGGTGGTTAGAGATAAAAACAAGTAAAATGATCTTATGTATTCCGAGAGACAATAGTTCCGAGATAAAAAGATTATGAGTTCGGAACCAATTTTCTAATTGATGTTTCCATCAGAAAGAGCAAGTCTCTTGAAAGAACGGAGGATCAGGCATCATCATACCCAACTTGTTCAGAAAACCATTGAATTTGGTTTCGTCTAACGCCTTAGTAAAGACATCAGCAATTTCATCGTCAGATGGAACAAAAATGAGTTCAATGTTTCCATTTAAGACATGATATTTTATGAAATGGTACCGTATGTCAATATGCTTCGTCATGGAGTGTTGAATTGGATTGTGCGAAATCGCAATGGCACTTTGAGAATCAGAATAGATAGGAATGCGTTGAAAATGGTAACCATAATCCAAGAGTTGAGATTTCATCCATAGAACTTGAGAGGTACAGCTGGCAGCAGCAATGTATTCTGCTTCGGCTGTAGAGAGTGCAATGTGGTTCTGATTCTTGGATGACCAACTAACCAATCGACCACCTACAAATTGAAAGCCACCTGATGTGCTTTTCATATCCAATTCTATACCACCATAGTTTGAACTTGAATAAACTTGAAGTAGGAAGCTCTCATTTGTTGGGTACCAGATTCCGAGATTCTTAGTACCTTTAAGATATCGGAAAATTTGCTTAACAGCCAAAAGATGAGACATCTTTGGGTTGACTTGAAATCTGGAACACAAACATGTAGAAAGCATGATGTCCGGACGACTTGCTGTGAGATAGAGAAGGGATCCAATCATTCCTCTATACTTCTTTTCATCAACTGCTACACTAGAAGGGTCGGCAAAGATCTTGTGTCCGAAACCAATTGGTACCTTGGCTAAGGCACATGTGTCCATTGAGTACTTTTTGAGAAGTTCCGAAATGTACTTCTCTTGGTGAATGAAAATTCCTTTGTTAGTCTTTTTGAGGAGACATTTGAAACCTATTGACCATTAACTTAGCAAAGTCAGCAACCATTGAAGAATCGGTGCATCCGAAAATGATGTCTTCAACGTAAATTTGGACCAGCATGAGATGTTTTCCATTTGACCTTCGGAACAGAGTGGGATCTAGAATTCCTCTTTGAAAACCTAAACGCTTGAGAAAATCGGTGGGGGTCTCGTACCATGCGCAAGGAGCTTGCTTAAGGCCATAGACAGCTTTCTGGAGTTTGTAGCAGTAGTTCGAATACTAAAGATTAACAAAACAAGGAGGCTGTTGAAGATATACTTCAGTATCAAGTTCACCATTTAGAAAAGCACTTTTGACATCCATCTGGTAAACCTTGAAGCATTTGTGAGCAGCATAAGCAAGAAAGATTCTGATAGCTTCAAGACGTGCAACAGGAGCAAAGGTCTCATTGTAGTCAAGGCCTTCAATCTGTGTAAATCCTTTAGCTACCAATCTTGCTTTGTTTCGAATGATAACTCCTGCATCATCTAACTTGTTCTGAAATACCCATCTAGTACCAACAATGGGATGATTCTGAGGAGGAGGGACGAGAGTCCAGACTTCATTTCTATCAAATTCTGCCAATTCTTCTTGCATGGCCGTAATCCAATCATCCTGTTCAAGTGCTTCTTTGATGGATTTGGATTCAACCATTGATATAAATGCCGAGAAATGACATTCATTTTGAATACTTGTGGCAGAGCGTGTTTGTACACCAGCGATTGAATTGCTGATCACTTGATTCGGAGGATGATCCTTGGTCCAAACATGTAACCTTGGAAGTTCTTGTGCAGCAGACGATCCAATATCAGCAATGGGGTTATGTTGCTCCCCCTGAATGGTCTGAACGTTTGGATGATGCTCCCCCTGAACTTTTGAACCGGATAGGTTTACATCATCTTCAGGTGGGAATTCAAAGAAGTTTGCATCATTATCGATGTTGATAGGATTGGAATCATCGAAATCAACAGCTGCATCTTGAAATCCATCCACATTTGATTCAAGGGAAGAGTGACCATTCTCCCCCTCAACCTGAGAAGGTTGAAACGGTTCGGAATCAAATGGAGGAAGACTTGGTGTTGGACCGGACATGTTTTGAGAGATCAGAGCTTCGAACAGAGTTGATCTTGTTCGAGATTCCGAATCAAGAGCCGTTTCTGAGGGTCCGAACAAGGTCTCAAAGTCAACTTCAAGAATTGTTTGCTGGTTCGGACATCCTGGCGCTGGAGCATCGGACTCCATAATGTGAGTTGCAATATGGGTTGTGTAACACCGTAAATTTTCAAACAAATTTTTCATTTTAAAACCACATAATTCTCATAACACATTTCACAAAAATCCCATTTATTTAGTACAAAACGCAACTCCATAATTGTTTAATTAATAATCTAGGATCCTCGAAATATAACTTTTCTCTGATGTGTACAATCAACCCGGCGCCTTCCCGCGATCCTGAGAAGAACCTGAAACACATATCACATAACACAGCAAGCACGAAGCTTAGTGAGTTCCCTAAAACACCACATACACTCATTAGCCATTCGAGGCTATAACTCTGTAAGACCCTCCGGTCAATGTGTCTCAGTGGGACCCTCCGGTCCCACAACTCTGATGGACCCTCCGATCCTAACTCTGTGGATCCTCCGGTCCTAACTCTGTGAACTCAGAATAATACATAGCATAAATCACAAAGACATGATGGAGGATATCACAATAATCAATATAAACACATAAGACCCTCCGGTCACACAAAAGTTACCACTCTAGGTAAAGTCTAGTGAGAAGACTCACCTCGTAAGCAAATAAGCAAATAACCTCGTACTCGAATCTCGAATTAGCCTCCGCCTAACACAAAGGGGTGAATATCTCTAATTAATACTCTTTTCACGACTCTAAGAAACCGAAGGCTATTCTTTCTCTCTCTAACTCTTGAAGTGGATAAAACAGCATTTTACCCCTCCATGGTCTCCATTACTCATGTTTGACCAAACCCTAAAGTCAATAGTCCATGTTTGACCCGACTCGCCGAGTGCACCCATGTGACTCGTCGAGTCCACTCATTTCCTCATAATTTTCTTGAAGGTCCAGCTCAGCTCGTCGAGTTGACCCCCAACTCGTCGAGTTATCGCATGACCAAGCTCCTCGGGACAAACCCTAACCGACTCGTCGAGTTAGCTCATAGACTCGGCGAGTCCATTCAAACTCAGTCCTCATTCAGACGATTTCAAGGCAGAAAACCTATCCAAACTCTAGATCCAACATCTCAAGGCTCTATTATCACGTAAAGCCACAAGCTTTACGTCCAGGCATGGCACTTAGGATTTGAAAGGCCAAGAACATGCTCTATTGAGGGTTTTTCACTCAAAAGCTCTATTATGGTTGAATAAAGCAATGACCTTCGGACTCTAGGGACCTCACAAGGTCCAGATCTGAAGTCCAAATCTCTATATACACTCAATACGCTCAAAGTCCCAATATTAGATGGAAAAAGCCCTAACTCCATAACCATGAGATCTACCCAACAAAATGAGAAATGTGTGGACTTTTTACCTTTCATAGAAGCTCTTGGATGAAATAGCAACGAATTTAACAGCCTCTTCTCTTCCCTTGGCTTGAAATCCTTCCCTTCTCTTCAAAAGATGCACCAAAGCACTTAATGTTAGCTCAAACACTCTTTCTTAGCTCAAAGGCCGATTAGGGTTTCTCTCAATGAAGTTAGGTAGCTGGTGAGCCACAAATGAGGCTATAAGTTTCTTTAAATAGTCCCCAAACCCTAGGATTTAGGGTTTCATCACACAGTATCTACTCGTCGAGTCGACTCTCTGACTCGTCGAGTAGGTTACTAGTCCCACGTGGCCAGCCACGACTCTACTCGACGAGTTGAGGCACCAACTCGCCGAGTCACCCAGGAAAACTCAAAAATAACATATAAAAATGTTATAGCTTAGAGTCAGGATGTTACAATTCTCCCCCACTTAATTTGATTTCGCCCTCGAAATCGCTCGTTAGCAACACATGGGTCAAGCCCAATAACCCGAGAAGCACCACCGAAAGGATCTCATACCATACAACAATCTTCATCCAAAGACACCTGAACCCAACAGGTACTCCCAATCCCGAAAAAGGACAGACCCTTCTGCCGCTACGGTACCCATTCTGACTCTACAGAATTTGAAAACTCTAGTGGTCTGCCTCCCTGTCAGACCGCCCTCACAAGATATCATCATGTTAATCGTTCCTCGAATAACAGACCCTAGTATCACACTACCATTCTCATTCTCGTGTTGCGACAGGTAGAATCAAGTCTTTAACCAACAATTAGCTACCGAACACCCATACCATATATACTAATCGATTCAGATCGTACTCCAAAGGAACGAAATAGTCACATCTCACCAGGGACCTACCACCCGTACTGCTATCAGAACCTTGTCTGAAAATAAGTCCTCTACACTCTGTCTTTAGACTCAATAAAATGATCATGCCCGCTCAGAAATATCCCCTGATATCTCTAACCATAAGCCCCAGCTTTCATTCAAATCCCTCTCGACACTAAACACCAGGCCGACTCCCGACCCGACGGTTGAACCTCCAAATGTTACCCATTTCACATCCGATATAACGACTTAACAGACTCTTTCTCACAATAGCTATCTCAGCCCATCGTGACACACAAGTCACGTAGTTTACTTTACCTCAAACGAATAATTCAGTCCCCTCAGAAGTTGCCTCATCACCGACCTTTATCGTCTACAAATCAGTAGTTTCATGTGTCTCGCAGTCCTTCCCATACCAACGAAACTGACCCACTCCGGTCTAAGATGGAATTTAATACCCCTCAAAATGAAACCCATCCACGAATCCGAACCCTCATCTCGCCTACTCAATACACGAATGGATCCAGACTTGAGCTCCAGAGTCTGATTCGACAGCAGAATTGGAACCACTCATTTCCAATCTGGTACTCAACTCATGACCTAAGATTCGCGAATTTATGCACACAACAACTCCCTAATTTCCTTCCCATTATGGTAATCCTTCCTCATCCCAGGGATATAATGATTCCCGACTGTCACGGAGACCTCAGTCTCACCCCTGGTCCGGCAACCAGGTTCCCGAAGACTCAAATGGTAAGGCTACCCAAGCCTAGGAACTCCTATGTGTCATACTCTGACTAGTGAATACTATAGCTCCCCGCAGAACAGTATTCACTCTTATCGACTACTAAGTGCTACGGTCCCCCCCCCCCCCCCCACGTAGTCTTAAGATGCTCATTTATTGACTCATGAATGCTACGACTCACCGCAGACTTACGACATCCTCTCACTGACTCGTGAATGCTATGGCTCCACGCAGTATCACAACACTCTCTCGCTAACCAGTGAATACTACAGCTCCCCATAGTACCGCGACACTCTCTCATTGACTAGTGAGTACTACGGCTCCCCGTAGTATCACAACACTCTCCCGCTAACCAGTGAAAACTACGGCTCCCCGCAGTATCACGACACTCTCTCGCTAACTCATGGATGTTACGACTCCCCGTAGTCTTGCAACACTGTCTCGCTCACTGACTCACCATGGGCTCACTCCATGGTTTCTCCTGATAATCCCAAGCGATTACTCCCACCCGGATCCACTTACTCTCTTATCACCCCATAATCTCATCATCAAGTCATCACTACATTGAGTTCACCAACTCATGCTCCGTAGCTCAACATAGATAGGTGCTTACACCCACCCAGCTTATGCACCACCACTCCTGATGTATGTTCTCATAGGCAAGGCACTTTTATCGGCACCGATACACCCTTAGACAGTCCCAATCCGGCGACAATTAACTGATGGATTCCCACTGGAACAAAAGTCTCTCGGTACTCCACTCGCCATCTCACAACCCGAGTCCCAACATGACCAAAATTAGGACTTCATACATGGGTACCTCGGTACACCATCACAGCATCTCATGATGTCCCGCCTCAACCACTGATCTTCCACTCACGCAACTCGAAACCTCGAAATGCTCCCATCTTACAAATTGGAACACGGAGAAATCGTCGATGACTGAAAACACGTTGACGAAAATCCGAAGCTCCATCCTCTACTGATCACCACCCATACGAAACTACTCATACCGACTCTGAAATTGGTTGACAATTCAATTGTTGCCCCTCCTGGAGTATAGATCACAATCTATACCTATACCTGCAAATCTCAGCTATTGCACCCTGAACTCAGCGACTCAACCGCCTTGAACTCAACATTAGAAAACCCGACAAATCCTTGGTCATAATAAATTCTCTGACCAACGGCCACCTGCCGTGGATTCACTCATCCTTTCTTACGCACATACATATACATCATCTCGCCTTGCACCCCACCTCATCCACCAATAACCCAAGTCTCGTGTGTCCGCACCGCAGATCTCCATAACCAGTTCTCTAACCGCACTTGGACGGATCGCTGATCCTCTCAATAGTATACCCAGTTCTCCCCCACTCATGGTTCGAACCATCACCTATAGGCATCCCCACAATCTACTCCATAGACTGTTTTACCAGGTATATCACACTTGACTCTTGGAACGTACCACGTGATCACTCAATGATCTTCTCGATGAAAATGAAGCAACTCCAAATATCCTGCATCTCAGACAAGAACCTCAGAATCCTCCCAACATGAATGCCTCTAGTCATCTTGAATGCCTCGGACCGACACACCCCCGGATACCCCGATTGTTCCGAAACAATCCTGACTCTCAATCTGGAAACAATGCACTATCACGCACCTCGTCTCTGATTCCTCGACCAGCCTTCCATCGTAGAAATCATAAAAGCAGGAGACCTCACTCTCACATTCGGTACACAACGAGGGCCATCGCCCCGATATACTCCTCTTAATCACTTGGAATAGCTGCTAAAAGTATGCCTCTCTCAATAAGGCACCTCCTTGTCCTCTTCCATCTTAGTCCCACTGATGACTCTCTCATGGTATAAGATATACCTCGCAGCAAACATACTGCCCAAATACTCTGAAAGGTTGCATCCCTATGCTACCCCACGGGGTTTACCTCCAAACTCTGGAACTAAAAGCTCGCTATCTCTTGTCACAAGGGGTGACATCTCAACTACCGGCTGATTCCTCAACTCAGACCGCAATCCTCCATGAAACCTCATCTCTACTCACCTCTGAGTCTTGCGACTCCAACTGCCGTCTCACCCATAAAATCACTCGAAAACTAACTCGATTTCCTTCTCAAGGTATACTCCATTGAAACTCGTCCAACATGGCCCTCTGGCCCCACACTCTATCATGCTTGATCTCAGTCTAATCAATTACAATGAGATAACTAGTAAACTCTGAAGCACTAACCGACACAAATCATGGTACTCGAACCATGTTATCACCTCTCAATCTGCCATGAATCATGGTACCCGGACCATGTTATCACCTCCCGATCTGCTACTTAGAACCTCTGGGATTCCCCCTGTTTCGAGTATGGGTCCTCTGCTTTTAGTAATACGGGCCCATACTACCTGCCACATCTACCCATACTTTCCACACGGATCGTCCCAAATTTCCTAAGCAGCTGCTCAACCATCTCAATCACCAATCCCGATATACTTGGTCGCTACCCCGCGAATACTCTCCTCTATCAGCATACTCATCTGACTAAAGACACTCCCTAGGCTCTTCCTAGGTTCTCACACTTCTCTTCCATCAGCTGCTGAAGAACTCCTTATGATGCCAGCCACCTACCACCTGAATATTGTCATATTCACTTAGTAGCTGACTCCCATCCTAAAGTGTTCCAAAAATCACAAAGCAAGCAGCATTCGGGCATCGAATAATCTCCACCAACACGTAAAGCCACTCTAGCTTACAACTCTAATTGCTCTACTCGCTCTCAAAAGGTATCACCAAACTCAAGCAACCCTACTTCTCGAAGGTATCTAACTACTCTATCAGTAGGCTCCTCCAATGCTCATCTAGGTATCTCTCCTAGATTACTCCACTACTCAAAGTTCTCTCTAAAAGATTCCTGTTGGATACTCTTACTCATAACATACTCAAAGCACATCACAGATACCAGAATTCCTAGGCTAAGGCATCACGAATCAGGCAACTCCAGCCCTAAAGTATGAAATACCTAGCCTATCTTCTAGCATGCATCACTAATATCTCAATAATAACTCATAACACAAATAAGTAAGGACATTTTGGGAAATCACCATTCAGGATCTGGCTGATTGTACACACTGCTCCTTCTCGTTTTTCTCTTAGAAACTCTTGCTCGTTTTAGAAAAATCATTTCTTCTGAAAATTTTTCTCAAATCCTCAGTTTGAGTCCAGATATACCCGAAGGTGCATCCGAATCCCTCAAACCAAGGCTCTGATACCAACTTGTAACACCGTAAATTTTCAAAAAAAAATTTCATTTTAAAACCACATAATTCTCATAACACATTTCACAAAAATCCCATTTATTTAGTACAAAACGCAACTCCATAATTGTTTAATTAATAATCTAGGATCCTCGAAATATAACTTTTCTCTGATGTGTACAATCAACCCGGCGCCTTCCCGCGATCCTGAGAAGAACTTGAAACACATATCACATAACACGGCAAGCACGAAGCTTAGTGAGTTCCCTAAAACACCACATACACTCATTAGCCACTCGAGGCTATAACTCTGTAAGACCCTCCGGTCAATGTGTCTCAGTGGGACCCTCCGGTCCCACAACTCTGATGGACCCTCCGATCCTAACTCTATGGACCCTCCGGTCCTAACTCTGTGAACTCAGAATAATACATAGCATAAATCACAAAGACATGATGGAGGATATCACAATACTCAATATAAACACATAACACCCTCCGGTCACACAAAAGTTACCACTCTAGGTAAAGTCTAGTGAGAAGACTCACCTCGTAAGCAAATAAGCAAATAACCTCGTACTCGAATCTCGAACTAGCCTCCGCCTAACACAAAGGGGTGAATATCTCTAATTAATACTCTTTTCAAGACTCTAATAAACCAAAGGCTATTCTTTCTCTCTCTAACTCTTGAAGTGGATAAAAGGCCATTTTACCCCCTCCATGGTCTCCATTACTCATGTTTGACCAAACCCTAAAGTCAACAGTCCATGTTTGACCCGACTCACCGAGTGCACCCATGTGACTCGTCGAGTCCACTCATTTCCTCATAATTTTCTTGAAGGTCCAGCTCAGCTCGTCGAGTTGACCCCCAACTTGCCGAGTTATCGCATGATCAAGCTCCTCGGGACAAACCCTAACCGACTCGTCGAGTCGGCTCATCGACTCGGCGAGTCCATTCAAACTCATTCCTCATTCAGACGATTTCAAGGCAGAAAACCTATCCAAAGTCTAGATCCAACATCTCAAGGCTCTATTATCACGTAAAGCCACGAGCTTTACATCCAGGCATGGCACTTAGGGTTTGAAAGGCCAAGAACATGCTCTATTAAGGGTTTTTCACTCAAAAGCTCTATTATGGTTGAATAAACCAATGACCTTTGGACTCTAGGGACCTCACAAGGTCCATATCTGAAGTCCAAATCTCTATATGCACTCAATACGCTCAAAGTCCCAATATTAGATGGAAAAAGCCCTAAACTCCATAACCATGAGATCTACCCAACAAAATGAGAAAGGTGTGGACATTTTACCTTTCACAAAAGCTCTTGGATGAATAGAAACGGATCTAACAGCCTCTTCTCGTCCCTTGGCTTGAAATCCTTCCCTTCTCTTCAAAATATGCACCAAAGCACTCAATGTTAGTTCAAACACTCTTTCTTAGGTCAAAGGCTGATTAGGGTTTCTCTCAGTGACGTTGGGTAGCTAGTGAGCCGCAAATGAGGCTATAAGTTTCCTTAAATAGGCCCCAAACCCGGGGATCTAGGTTTTCATCACACAGCGTCTACTCTGCGAGTCGACTCTCTGACCCGTCGAGTAGGTTACTAGTCCCACGTGGCCAGCCACGACTCTACTCGACGAGTTGAGGCACCAACTCGCCGAGTCACCCAGGCAAACTCAAAAATAACATATAAAAATGTTATACCTCAGAGTCAAGATGTTACAGGTTGGGCCAGAATTCCGAACAAAATTCTCATCAATGGTAACATCAAAGCTTTCTTCCAGAACACGAGTTCTCCGATTAAGAACCCTGTAAGCCTTTGATTTAGAATAGTATCCAAGGAAGATGGCTTCATCAGCTTTAGGTTGGAAATTGTTAAGCCGATCACGGTTGTTCTTGATGAAGCATCGACATCCAAAGACGTGAAGAAAAGAGATGATAGGCTTTCGACCATTCAAGGCTTCATATAGTGTCATGTTGAGGCGCCGGTTGATGATGCTTCTATTTTGAGTAAAACATGCAGTAGAGACATCTTCAGCCCAAAGATAGAGTGGAAGATTTGCAAAATTGAGCATAGATCGAGCTGCTTCAACAAGCGTTTTGTAGCGTCTTTCGACAAGACCATTCTGTTGTGGAGTGTAAGGAGCAGAGAAGTTGTGATCAATTCCTTTCTCAGTGAGGAATTTCTCAATGGTTCCATTAGTGAATTCTGAACCATTATCACTTCTGATTCTTCTAACCGGAAGTTTGATGAGGACTTCTATTCCTTTGATGAATTGATGAGTTCAGTGTCCGTCTCGGATTTTAGCCTAAGGAAGAAGACCCAAGTGAACCTTGTAAAGTCATCAAAAATTACAAGGATGTATTTTTTGTGATGAAGACTTTATACAGTTGAGGGTCCACATAAATCAATGTGAAGAAGTTCCAATGTTCTGAGATTGATTTTTCAATGATGACGGGATGACCCTTCTTCGGCTGCTTACCACACTCACATGCAGTACACAAATGATCATTTTCGAACTTGAGGAGCGGTAGTCCTCTCACCATTTCACCAGACACAAGATCATTCATGTAGCGAAAGTTTAGATGAGTAAGTCTTCGGTGCCATAACCAACTGACGTCAGGAACAAATTTTAAAAGAAGACACATTGAGGTTTGCTGATGATCATGTTGATGTCGATCGGGTACATGTTCTTGTTGCGATTGGACTTGATCAAGCATTTTTTATGTCTTCGGTCATTACGTAGCTATGTTTCTTGCAAAATTCAACACGCCGATTTGAGTCAGTAAGTTGAGCTACACTTACTAGATTGTGCTTCAGGTCAGCTACGTAGGCTACATTTGAAATAGAGAAGTTTCCATTTGTGAGGATTCCATAACCACAAATTTGAGAATTGGAATTGTTGCCATATTTCACGTAACCATCATTTGGAGAAAGTTTGAGATCTCGTAGAAAGTATTTCTGCCCCGTCATGTGCATGGAGCAAGCACTATCAATATACCATATTGTCTCTTGCTCCGAAGCACAAAGTGCCAGCAAAAATTAGTGAGATGTGGAGTTTTTAGGCTCCAAGTTAGGTTTTGGGACAAAGGCACGGGTCATGGGTTTTGGTAGTGACTTTTGAGCAACAGATGGTTTGGAGGATTTGTTCCTAGATTCCTTAGGAAACAAGAAAAAGGTCATGGTTCTTTCATCTACCCAGTAGTCATATTCAATGACTGGAGAGGTCGAAAAAACTTTCTTCGGACTTTTAACTTCCGGAGTAGTGGGAACTACTTTGTCTACCGGAGTGATTGTTTCATCAATGTGAGTTTTGACTTTCCACACAAGGTTTTGTTTTGAAGATTTTGAAAGATTTGTTTTTTTAACACTTTTTGGTTTGCTTGATGGCATATTTGATTTTGAAATACGAGGTTTAAAAATTGTACCATCAGCTTTTGCAATGAAAATAGATGAAGCAGTCCGAGATGAGTTGTTCTGGACAGATTTGGTGGTCACACTAGACTTTTTTGGGATAGGACTGACCACTTTTTTTTGTTCTACAGGATTGGGAGGATTTGAAGGCCTTTTGAGAATCTTAGTGGGCGTGAAGGAGTTTTGTCTTGGAGTTGAAGAATGATAATTCTGAGATACACTTCTCTAGGAATCTGGAATTTTGTCTTAGACTGAATTTCCTTTTTGAGAGCATTTTTGGCTTCTTGTTTAGGACTAATGACATCTTTTCGGTTCAAAGAGGGTTTTTTTCTTTGGTCAGATGTTGACTTTGAAGTCTGACCATTTGAAGGATTGCCAAACTTGGGCTTGAAGGGTACCAAAGTTGTTTTGGAGATTACCAAGGAGTTTGATTCACAAGAATCAGAGGAGACATGACTCGTAGTTTCACAGTTATCATCTAAGGGTGCCCATGCAAACTCAGAAGTAACAGGTTCAGTTGTCACTGGAGGAATTTACTCAACAACACAGTTGTTAGGAGGATTATGTTTTGGAACATGATCTACACAATTTGAAACACTATGGTGGAATTTTGTTGTCCGATTCAGGTCCAGGTTTGTCAGAGGCGGAAGTATCGTGGAATCAGGACACTTGAAAACTATGGGCTTAAACTCATGAATCAAAGATGCAAACTGTTTGGAAGTCTCGGGAAGGGGTGATAGAGGAGAAACAGGAGTATCCGAATATTTACGGTTCGGAACATCTCCCATAAAAGCCAGATTTTGTAACTCCTTTAAGGGATTAACTATTGGTTTCGGAAACTCACTTTCGAGACTAGGAGCTTTAGACCAAGGATGATGAAAATTATGTGTCATCCTTTGATTTGCTTCCAGCAAGTCAATAGAATTGCAAAGCATCAATTTTGGCATTAAGACGTTTCAAAACATTTCTTTCAGAATAAGTGATTTCACATTTGTCTTTGAGAATGATACATTCATCTTGTGACATTACAAGTTCACGCTCTAAAGACTCTATTTTTAATTGCTTATCCTCGAAACGTAACCTAAGACGACTCAATTCATAGTCTTTCTTCTCACAAGCTTCTATGGCTGACTCATTGTAACAACCCGATATTTCAAGACAATGTATTGACTAAAAGTCAAATGTGGTAATCCCTTTTTGAATTAATTGAAATAACATCAAAAAAATGAAATGTTCGAAAGTCTCACTTTGAGTGTACTAAGTGGTAGATATCGTAACAAGGTTTCCAAAAACATAAAGAACATTAAAATCCGAGTTATAACGAAGGAGTTATGACCAATCGAAGATCCGCAACAAAACCGACAAAACACTATTAAGCGTAAAATACGAAATTCCGATAAAATACTTTTTAGCCTTAAGTATCTAAATGAAAGTCATAGATATCCTTAAACCGTAAACATACATAAAAAAAACGCCCAAATCTGACTTCGTATGAGGAAGTTATGATTTTTCGAAGTTTCTGACCAAGCAGTAGACAGCTAAAAACACGAAATAGAGATCGAGCGGTCGTTAGCCGACACAACCTAAACGAAAGTTGAAGACCCCGACAATAGGAGTACAACAGTAAAAAGTCTGACGAAAATGGACATCAGATGAAGGAGTTATGGAATTTAAACAGACTTTTCCAGGCCCGGCCTGTTAAAAATAATATAATAAAAATAAATTCAAAAATAGCCGACGGAGTCTAAACGAGAGTTGTAGAGCCTTTTCACACCTACGCGTACATATAAAGAACGTCGAAATCGGAGCTCGTACGTGAAAGTTACGGATTTTACAAGTTCGGGACACAAAACCCGAGGCTGACTCAGCCTCACGACGTGAGGGAACCATGCTCACGACGTGAGCTCGTGACTGATGGGTTCCAGAGTGTCAGCCACGTCAAATCGTCGAAGAGGATCATGCTGACTAAGCCTCACGACGTGAGCAATCCAAAACTCACGACGTGAGACCCCAAATCAGCCCCTATAAATAGAAGCTTAAGGGTGCCGGGTTTGGTGCTCATCTCTTTCCATCTAAGTGTCGTTACTCTACGTGATTACCTCGAGAAGCCTTCCCGAAGCCCCGGTTTTTCATACTCGAGTCCCGAAGGAAGTTCTACACTCCCGAGATCCCCGAGAATCCCGAGATTTCAACTCTCTATAGTCGAAGTTCTGCTCGATTCTTCTCTCGACTACTTCAAAACAACCACTTCAATCAAGTGAGTTCATACCCCCATTTCTACGCTTTTAACTGATTTTAAATGCTTTTGAACACTTTACGGGGGAGAATACAAGTAAACACACAGTTAATCTTGTGTGAAAACATCTAAATTTCGTTATACATTTCAGATTGTTTTTAATAACTATCATATGGATCATGTCTAACAATCAAAACATCTTACTTTACTTTTACCCTCACGGAATGGAATATGAGTATAAATATCATAAGCTCTATTTATACGTTTACATCATATTTAGGGTAACCACTTTCGTTACGACATCTTTATACATACAAGAACATACAAATCATTTTATGCCTTTATTATCATTATGAAAAAGGATAATCGTTACAGAAACAAACATATACATTTTAATACGTGACTTAATTGAGAATTCGTGAGGCATTCATCTTCAATATACCTTTTAAAGGTACCACTAGAAGTCCTGTTTATAACCAGAATCTCCCGTCCGGAGAACGTGACAAGTGTGTATAGATCTATATGGGACTAATGATCCCGCGCCTTGACTGCTAGCTACAGTCCCCGGGGTGACAAGTGTCATCTCATTTCGACGCCTGAAGAACGTCGCTACAGGCAAACTATGATAGTACGGTTATAAAAACTCACTGGATAGACAATTATTATGGTATTACGTTTTAATGGGGAAAAGTAACAAATACAGTTCTTTTCACATTCAAATACAAATCTTCTTGTAGTTTTGTTTTATAATAAGACTATACATCATCTTTTGAGCATGTCATATTTGCTTACAGGTTACGGTCTTGGACATTTAAGACTGCATCTCATTTAGGAAAATATAGGATTTTCCTGGTTCAAATACATACAGTTTATACAACGATCTTTAATACTCATTACATACATTTGTTAGAAAATATCGGATTTTCTAGAAAACATACACGAACTTTCGAATGGCATACATTTTATCAAAACACTACTTATGAACTCACCAACTTTGTTGTTGACACTTTTTCTTTGAAATAACTTGTATTCTCAGGAAAACGCTAAATCAGGTAGCAACTACTTTTTGAAGACTAACGCGCTGGCGTTAGTAACATATTTTGGATCACCATATTGTATTTGATATTTAAACATGTAACACATACAATCATGTAAACTTTTCAAATATATTTATATTATGGTGGTGTGTACTTTCTTTACTATTCAATTGTTATGATACTGTACATGACGTCCTCCGCCCCCGAACGTTTCCGCCGTTCTGGTTTGGGGGTGTGACAGATTGGTATCAGAGCATTGTTTATAGTGAACTAAGTATATCAAAACCATTTATTTTTAATATACAACTATAAACACAGCTGGGCAAAAACACTCTGAGTGAGAGTTATACTTTTAAAATGAAATTTTTATAAAGTATACATGCTTACATTATCTAACAGGGTCAGTATCATGATGAAAACAATATAGAAGTATTATAGATGAGTTGTGCACTACAGTTATGCCGTGAGATATGTAATTGGAACTGGGATGAATATAGCCTGATCAACTATATTTGTCCGAGAGCCGACTAACGTATGCCAGGGAGTAGCTGCAAGGGACAACAAGTCTAAAACTTACCAAACATAACCTCTTTGAATCAAACATAACATTTAGAATACTATAGGAGTATTTGGTAAATGCAATAAGTTTAAACTTTGATACTTCAGTATGTGCTTTAGTTTATAGTAAATTCTTAACCCTATTCTCGTATAGACACTATGGCTGGATTCCACCTACCAGGAGTCCCCTACTACCCCAATCAAGGCAACGGGGGATGGGAGGAAGACGACCCAGAAGAGGATGAGGAACCCATGGAGGAGGAGGAAGAGGAAGGCTATGATGGGACAGACTCGGAACCAGAAATAATCAATCCACCTTCCGTCCAACCTCCTGCGGTTCGAAGAGGTTTTCAGGGACCAACTCCTGTCTGGGGAAGTCACATTTACCATTGGACTCAACATCAAGGATTGCGCCCTCCCTACGGCATGTGCCGGGACTTCTACGACGTCAGTGGTTGAAGTTCAGCTGACCGGGCTCTCCCAGTCACGGTGGGCAAAATAGCCAACCAGTCCTACCAATCAGGAGTTCAAGCGAACCGGATTCGCGAAACTGACGTAGAGGTACAAGGTAACGCAGCCGATATCTGTTGCCTGGACAGGGTGCAGGAGGATGCCCAACTCCACACCAACACACTCCAAGACCAACTAAACACAGCCCTCTCTGACATAAGAGAAATGAGGGAGCAGCAAGCCACATTTGACAGGTGTCTCATGCGGGCCAAGCACTCAGACACGGAGTCAAGCTCCAAGCGCAAACCACATCGCAAGTAGTACTTGCCCGACCCCCAAAATTTTGTTATAGAATAGGATCTCGACTAAAAGTCTTATTTTTTTTCTAACTTTTGCAATCGGAGACCTTTAGAAAGGTCGAAAATTTTCCTGACTCCAAAATGTAACCCATTATATGTTTAATATATAAGGAAGTACTCTTTTTGTGTATTAATTCTTTGCCTACCACTCGAATTCATAAGTTTATCTATAAACTCTAATTATGAATCAAAATCGAGAACCTTGTTTATGTCAAACCCAATTCATGAAATGTTGAAAATGGTTAACTCATTAACACACGACTTTCAAACATGTGAGACTTATTGTCTTCCATTAACTTTGTTTCAGCACGATGCCTCCTCGTAGGTCAGCACGCCAAAATACGACACCAACCCCGCCACCACCACCTCCAACTTACGATCCCGCTATGGTACAGGCTGCCATCACCGCAGCATTAGCAGTTGCGCTATACCAAATAAACTCTAATGGAGCCAGAGGGAGCGGGAGTAGTACCAATCATCAGAACCATGGCGCTGGTCATGGTCATGTTAGGGAATGCACCTATAAAGAATTCTCGAACGCCAAACCAAAAATGTTCAACGGCACTGGAGGAGTCATTGCACTTATGCAATGGTTTGAAAAGACCGAGACGGTCTTTGAAATCTGTTCATGCCAAGAAATAAGCAAGGTCAAGTTTGCTGCTTGTACCTTCACGGACCGAGCCCTCACATGGTGGAAGGGCCATGTGAAATCCGTATCTCTTCCAGTCGCCAATGCCATGAGCTGGGAGGACTTGAAGGTCCTACTGTTAGAAGAATACTGCCCGAGGGGCGAAATTCAAAAACTGGAACAGGAATTATGGAACTTGAAAATGGTTGGTTCTGACCTAGCCGCCTATACGGCCAGGTTCAGTGATTTGTCAGCCCTATGCCCGGGAATGGTCAACCCGGAGCAGAAGAAAGTGGAAAGATACATCTGGGGGTTGTCACCCCAGATTCAAGGGCATGTTTTGGCTTCCAACCCAGTCACATTCAACAGCGCAAAGCGCCTGGCTCAACAACTAATCGATCACGGGGTTAAACAGGGCACTATCACAGTTACTGTTGACCCTCCGAAGGAGGTAGAGGACCGAAGGAAACCCTGGAACAAGAGAAAGGGGCAAGCCCCGCAAGAGAACCCCAAGAGGCAACAGTTAGTGACATCTCACGTTGTTACTGTCCCTACCACCCCCGCACCAACAAAGCCGTACATCGGCAATCTGCCGAAGTGCAATAGATGCAACTTTCATCACCACGGACCCTGCCGTGAGATGCATTGCACCAAGTGCAACCGGAAGGGACACACTGTCCGCTTCTGCAAGGAACCAACCCAACCAACCGCTCCAGCCGCAAATGTGGGAATAGGTCGTGCTTGTTACGAGTGTGGAGCAACGGGACACTATCGAAGGGACTGCCCAAAAGCAAACAATGGGAATACGGGTGGAAGTGGTCGAGTATTCGCAATGGGCCAGGAGGAATCCGTTGCGGACCCCACTGTTGTTACGGGTACGTTTCTCCTCAATAACTCATATGCCTGTATGTTATTTGATAGTGGAGCGGAGAGGAGTTTTGTGAGTCATAGTTTTAAAAACCTACTCAAACAAATCCCTCAATCATTAAGTGAAACTTTTATAGTAGAAACGGCTAACGGGAAAACAGAAAGCGCTAAGGAAATATACTTAAACTGTACCCTCTCATTAAACAATAATTCCTTTCCAATCAACCTCATGCTAGTCTCAATAAAAAGTTTCGACGTCATCATAGGCATGGATTGGCTAAGTTCTCATCGTGCGGACATTTTATGTTACGATAAGGCCGTTCGCCTTAATCTGCCAAATGGCGAAGCCCTCGTTATTTATGGCGACAAACCTACCACCCCTATTCGTATCATCTCTTGCATCAAGGCTCAAAATATCTACGCAAGGAGTGTCACGCGTACTTGGCACATGTTGTGGATGTGAATCGAGGAATAGAAGACTTCAAGGGCGTGCCGGACGTCTGTGACTTTCCTGATGTCTTTCCTGAGGATCTTCCAGGAGTACCGCCTGCGAGACAAGTCGAATTCAGAATCGACTTAATTCCTGGAGCCACCCCTATGGCCAAAGCGCCCTATCGCTTAGCCCCAACAGAGATGCAAGAACTATCCAGTCAACTGAATGAATTACTCGGCAAAGGATTCATCTGACCAAGCTTCTCACCTTGGGGAGCACCAGTGCTTTTCGTGAAAAAGAAAGACAGATCATTCAGAATGTGCATCGACTATCGGGAACTCAACAAACTTACCATTAAGAACCGGTACCCCCTACCACGAATAGACGATTTGTTCGATCAACTCCAAGGAGCAAACTACTTTTCCAAGATCGATCTGAGATCGGGATATCACCAGCTGAGAGTCCTAGAGAGCGATGTTCCTAAAACGGCCTTCCGAACCAGATACGGTCACTACGAATTCGTAGTGATGCCGTTCGGACTAACCAACGCACCCGCCGTATACATGGACTTAATGAATCGAGTATGTCATTCGTTCCTGGACAAATTTGTGATAGTATTCATAGATGACATACTCATTTATTCAAAAAGTAAAGAGGAACATGGTCAGCACCTGAGACAAGTCTTAGAGACGCTGAGAACTGAGGAGCTTTACGCAAAATTCTCAAAATGCGAATTTTGGATTAGGAAGGTGGACTTCCTAGGTCACGTGGTCAGCAAAGAGGGAATCCACGTGGACCCTTCCAAGATCAAGGCTATCCAGAATTGGTCTGCGCCAACAACGCCAACCAAAATTCGCCAATATCTAGGCCTTGCTGGCTATTATCGCAGGTTCATACAGAACTTCTCCAGCATTGCAAAACCTCTTACCTCCCTGACTCAGAAGGGTGTAACCTACAACTGGGGGGAAAAGCAAGATACTGCATTCCAAACCTTGAAGCAAGCCCTGTGCAGTGCACCCATCTTGTCCCTTCCAGAGGGGACAGAAGACTTCGCAGTATATTGCGATGCTTCCAATCAAGGGATGGGTTGTCTGCTAATGCAGCGAGGAAAGGTTATTGCGTACGCCTCACGGCAACTGAAAACACATGAGGTTAACTACACCACTCACGACTTAGAACTTGGAGCAGTGGTGTTCGCTCTGAAGATTTGGAGGCACTACCTATACGGTACGAAGTGCACCATCTTCACAGACAACAAAAGCATTCAACACATATTCGATCAGAAGGAACTTAACATGAGGCAAAGATGTTGGATTGAGCTACTTAATGACTACGAATGCGAAATTCGTTATCATCCAGGAAAAGCCAATGTGGTGGCAGATGCCCTTAGTCGTAAGGAGTACTCTGGCCAAAGAGTGAAGTCATTGACTATGACGATCCATTCACACCTGTCAACACAAATCAAGGAAGCTCAATTGGAAGCCTTGAAACCCGAAATCATGACAGGTGAAGCACTTAGAGGGATGGACAAGAATTTTTAGATCAAAGGTGATGGAGTTCGTTACCTCATGAACCGAATCTGGACACCGAAGTTCGGTGGGTTCAGAGAAATAGTTATGGACGAAGCACACAAGACCCCATACTCCGTGCACCCAGGTTCAGATAAGATGTACCTGGATCTCAAGCAATTCTACTGGTGGCCAAGCATGAAAGCAGAAATTGCTACCCATGTGGGCAAGTGCTTGACTTGCGCCAAGATCAAAGTAGAACATCAGAAGCCCTCAGGTCTACTCCATCAGCCCAAAATACCTGAGTGGAAGTGGGAGCAGATTTCCATGGACTTCATAACCAAACTACCCAAGACGCAGGGTGGTCACGATACCATTTGGCTGATCGTCGACAGGTTAACCAAATCTGCCCACTTCTTGCCTATCAAGGAGACTGATAAGATGGAGAAACTAACAAGAACCTACATCCGAGAGATTGTGCGACTTCATGGAGTACTAATATCTATCATCTCGGACCGAGACAGTAGATTCACTTCAAGGTTCTGGCAGACGCTACAGAAAGCTTTGGGAACTAGGCTTGACATGAGTACAGCCTATCACCCACAAACTGACGGGCAGAGTGAGAGAACGATCCAAACCCTAGAAGACATGTTGCGAGCATGTGTAATCGATTTCGGTAAAGCATGGGACGTCCACTTGCCATTGGTGGAGTTCTCTTATAACAACAGTTATCACACTAGCATCAAGACTGCGCCATTCGAAGCCCTTTACGGCCGCAAGTGCATATCACCTCTGTGCTGGGCGGAGGTGGGCGACACGCAGTTGGCGAAAGGTCTAGTCCCTGATAGTACTCTCATTGGTCCGGAAATCATAAGGGAAACGACTGAAAAGATGGTTCAAATTCGAGAGCGACTGAAAGCCTCATGAGATAGACAAAAGAGCTATGCCGACAAAAGGCGAAAACCCTTGGAATTTCAGGTTGGTGACCTCGTTCTACTGAAGGTCTCACCCTGGAAGGGCATGATACGCTTCGGAAAACGTGGAAACCTAAACCCAAGGTACATTGGACCCTTCGAAATTACTGCAAGGATTGGTCCAGTAGCTTATAGACTCCAACTTCCAATCGAACTTAACAAAGTACATCCGGTGTTTCACGTGTCTAACTTGAAGAGGTGTCTATCCAACGAAACCCTTGTAATTCCACTCGAGGAAATCAAGCTGAATGAAAATCTTAACTTTGTGGAAGAACCCGTCGAAATCATGGATAGGGAAATCAAACGAACTAAGCAGAGTCGCATACCAATAGTGAAGGTTCGCTGGAATGCTAAGCGGGGACCCGAATTCACTTGGGAGCGAGAAGATCAGATGCAACAAAAGTACCCGCATCTTTTCCCTAGTTCATAAACTTTTGCTTTGTAATCAATTTCGGGACAAAATTCCCTCTAACGGGGGGATGATGTAACAACCCGATATTTCAAGACAATGTATTGACTAAAAGTCAAATGTGGTAATCCCTTTTTGAATTAATTGAAATAACATCAAAAAAATGAAATGTTCGAAAGTCTCACTTTGAGTGTACTAAGTGGTAGATATCGTAACAAGGTTTCCAAAAACATAAAGAACATTAAAATCCGAGTTATAACGAAGGAGTTATGACCAATCGAAGATCCGCAACAAAACCGACAAAACATTGTTAAGCGTAAAATACGAAATTCCGATAAAATACTTTTTAGCCTTAAATATCTAAATGAAAGTCGTAGATATCATTAAACCGTAAACATACATAAAAAGAACGCCCAAATCTGACTTCGTATGAGGAAGTTATGATTTTTCGAAGTTTCTGACCAAGCAGTAGACAGCTAAAAACACGAAATAGAGATCGAGCGGTCGTTAGCCGACACAACCTAAACGAAAGTTGAAGACCCCAAAAATAGGAGTACAACAGTAAAAAGTCTGACGAAAATGGACATCAGATGAAGGAGTTATGGAATTTAAACGGACTTTTCCAGGCCCGGCCTGTTAAAAATAATATAATAAAAATAAATCAAAATTAGCCGACGGAGTCTAAACGAGAGTTGTAGAGCCTTTTCACACCTACGCGTGCATATAAAGAACGTCGAAATTGGAGCTCATATGCGAAAGTTACGGATTTTACAAGTTCGGGACACAAAACCCGAGGCTGACTCAGCCTCACGACGTGAGGGAACCATGCTCACGACGTGAGCTCGTGACTGATGGGTTCCAGAGTGTCAGCCACGTCAAATCGTCGAAGAGGATCATGCTGACTAAGCCTCACGACGTGAGCAATCCAAAACTCACGACGTGAGACCCCAAATCAGCCCCTATAAATAGAAGCTTAAGGGTGCCGGGTTTGGTGCTCATCTCTTTCCATCTAAGTGTCGTTACTCTACGTGATTACCTCGAGAAGCCTTCCCGAAGCCCCGGTTTTTCATACTCGAGTCCCGAAGGAAGTTCTACACTCCCGAGATCCCCGAGAATCCCGAGATTTCAACTCTCTCTAGTCGAAGTTCTGCTCGATTCTTCTCTCGACTACTTCAAAACAACCACTTCAATCAAGTGAGTTCATACCCCCATTTCTACGCTTTTAACTGATTTTAAATGCTTTTGAACACTTTACGGGGGAGAATACAAGTAAACACATGGTTAATCTTGTGTGAAAACATCTAAATTTCGTTATACATTTCAGATTGTTTTTAATAACTATCATATGGATCATGTCTAACAATCAAAACATCTTACTTTACTTTTACCCTCACGGAATGGAATATGAGTATAAATATCATAAGCTCTATTTATACGTTTACATCATATTTAGGGTAACCACTTTCGTTACGACATCTTTATACATACAAGAACATACAAATCATTTTATGCCTTTATTATCATTATGAAAAAGGATAATCGTTACAGAAACAAACATATACATTTTAATACGTGACTTAATTGAGAATTCGTGAGGCATTCATCTTCAATATACCTTTTAAAGGTACCACTAGAAGTCCTGTTTATAACCAGAATCTCCCGTCCGGAGAACGTGACAAGTGTGTATAGATCTATATGGGACTAATGATCACGCGCCCTGACTGCTAGCTACAGTCCCCGGGGTGACAAGTGTCATCTCATTTCGACGCCTGAAGAACGTCGCTACAGGCAAACTATGATAGTACGGTTATAAAAACTCACTGGATAGACAATTATTATGGTATTACGTTTTAATGGGGAAAAGTAACAAATACAGTTCTTTTCACATTCAAATACAAATCTTCTTGTAGTTTTGTTTTATAATAAGACTATACATCATCTTTTGAGCATGTCATATTTGCTTACAGGTTACGGTCTTGGACATTTAAGACTGCATCTCATTTAGGAAAATATAGGATTTTCCTGGTTCAAATACATACAGTTTATACAACGATCTTTAATACTCATTACATACATTTGTTAGAAAATATCGGATTTTCTGGAAAATATCGGATTTTCTGGAAAACATACACGAACTTTCGAATGGCATACATTTTATCAAAACACTACTTATGAACTCACCAACTTTGTTGTTGGCACTTTTTCTTTGAAATAACTTGTATTCTCAGGAAAACGCTAAATCAGGTAGCAACTACTTTTTGAAGACTAACGCGCTGGCGTTAGTAACATATTTTGGATCACCATATTGTATTTGATATTTAAACATGTAACACATACAATCATGTAAACTTTTCAAATATATTTATATTATGGTGGTGTGTACTTTCTTTACTATTCAATTGTTATGATACTGTACATGACGTCCTCCGCCCCCGAACGTTTCCACCGTTCTGGTTTGGGGGTGTGACACTCATAGGCTCTAAAGATGGTGTTCATATCTGTTTGGATCTGGATCAGATAAGATTCACAAAGAGTCATATCAAAATTATTATCAGTAATCATAGATGCTACCTGTTGAACGATGCTTCGACCTGGTGGATCGTTGGTGGCCATGTAGCAGTAGTTTGGTTCAGCAGCTTTTTCTTCATCTTCATCTTCTGACCCTGAGGACCAATATCCTTTATCACACTCAATGGTTTGTCTCGCCATCAAACACATGTTTCTTCCAGTAATCATATCATCATCATCTCCAGATGACCAATATCCTTCCACATCTCTAGACACGGTTGTGACAAATGCCTTTTCACTTTCAGCTAATTCTTTTGCTTTTCTGGCATAGTAAGCAGAATCCTTGATTTTTGGTTTTTGCGGAATGTCAACCAGACAATCTTTTGCGAAATTATTTGCATGTCCACACGTATGACACATAATTTTGGATTTATTTGTTTTCGGAGTCTGCTGAAGTTTCGGAGTGGAATTGGGCTTAAAGATGTTTGGTTTGTAGGCTGGTGGGTTTTCCGAAGTGGTTTGTTGTTGCGGAGCTGAGTATGATTAAGGACTGTTTTGATGAGGAGCGTGAAATCGATTGTGCTAAGGTTTATGAGAGGGATTAAATGGACGTTTGTATTTCATGGAGAGTAGTGTGAACTCCTGCTGAAAATGTAG
This sequence comes from Lactuca virosa, assembly GCF_052849685.1. NCBI lineage: Eukaryota > Viridiplantae > Streptophyta > Magnoliopsida > Asterales > Asteraceae > Lactuca > Lactuca virosa. The sequence continues at coordinate 237,255,143 of NC_136429.1, forward strand.
TTTGGAGTCCATGGCTTCGGAATCGAGAGCACCATCAGTAGAATAGCTTTGAGTGGGTAGAACAGGTAAGGAGGGTTGAACAGGTGGAACAACGGGTTTAAAAGGGTCCGAGATAGATGGGTTAGGAACAGATGATTCAAAATAACTGACAAGAGCAAGGGGACCTCCGGAGAATTCTCTTAGTGTCTGAGCAACATTTGATTCATGACCTTGCAGTTCATAAAATAGTTGATAAAGCTTCAACTTCTTCAGCGATCCATTGCTTTGAAGACAAGACTTCACGTTTCCCCATCATTTACCAAGACTATTTATGAACTTGAGATTGTACTCCAAAGGAGTTCGGACAATCCCATGAGCAGTCATATTGTTGACTACAATTCGGTATCGGTTGGAGGCTGAGGCAACTGATTCACCAGGAGTTGTTGTAAAGGTGTAAAACTCGTTTACAACAGATGACAGGCGCTTGTCTTTCATATTTTTAGAACCTTCGATCAAGTCTTGAAGAATGTCCCAAATCTCTTTGGCAGATTTACACATCTTGATGTGTTCACAGAGAGATGGTGGAACACCAAACACCATTTCATAGAATGCCACTTGATCAGCATGTAGCTTCTCAATGTCGTCAGCAGTGAGAGGAGTTGGGCGTTGTTCATTTTGACCCATGAGTTGAGCAGCAGCATCTCTAACTGTTGTTCTAACTAGAACATGAGGACCTTCTTTGACGGATCTCCAGATAGCTTCACCTTTCTCTTTATCCAGTAAAAATCTTTCCATTCTGACTTTCCAATGATCATATTCTTCAACAACTAGCAGTGGGGCACGAGTAGGGCAACCCACGCTATTTTCTATTTGCATTGAATACATTTGTTGAGGATTAGAAGCAGCCATTGAAATTAAGATATCTTTAAGCAAAAGTGGTATATAGAAGAACTTTTATCCTGAACACAGAAATGGTTGAAATACCAAGGTAATTTCAAACCAACTATAATCTGATCTTATGGATTCAAAGGACAACCACTCAAGCTCTGATACCAATTGTGAGAACAAGAACGATCTGATACGCATGGAAAAGGTTTGAAAACTCAAACCTTGAATGAATACTTAAGATCAATGTCTGCTTACTAATGAATGTACCAGTCAAGTCTGGCAAGACCAATTAAGTCTGAGTTAATGCAATCAACAAAGTATTCAAGATATTAATGAAGAGTGAGGAAGATGATCAAGGTAAATACAATAAATGAAGAACAAGAAGAATGTTTTTAGAGAGAAAGTGAAGTAAACTGGAATATTGCTAGATATGTTGGAATGATCCATCTTGATTTAACATTGAAAGCTCCTATAAATAGGAGAACAAGATACATGGTACTGACTGATTACATACATAGGACTGGATAAAAGAGTTACATCTGACACTCTGAATATCCGTGTTTGACAAAAGAGACTAAGTCCTATGACAAGTTAAATCAAGCTAAAATACAAATATAATAAATGCACATGGACAAAATATTGATTCAGACAAGTTAACATTCCGGACATAACATTCATTCCGGACATAACATTCATTCCGGAATGCCTTCATATGGGTCGGAACATAAGCATCAATCTTCTCTTCCGGATATCTTCACTTCTGGGGCAAGGCTTCAAGTCCGGACACCAACTTATTCATCTCAGAACACTGACTGACTTCGGATCTTCAAAGGTGATTGTGATTGCTAGAGGTTCACTTTCAGGTTCCAACAAGTCAAACAAACAATGATTCGAACTCGATGTAAATATTAAATTATCAATACAATGTTTGTAATGCTTTGATCTCTATTATTCAATTGTTATGATATTGTACATGAAGTCATCATACCACCAGACGTTTCCATCGTTTTTACTCGGTTTGGGGGTATGACAATATGGTATGGGGTATTTCGGGGATACTCACTAAGCTTTGTGCTTATAGCTTTATGTTTATGTTTTCAGGTACTTCCAGTTGGAAAAGGAAGGGTCCGACATGATCGCATTGCATCCGCCCATGTTTTCTGTTTTCTGTACTTTTATGATTTTGGAGATTGTACTCTGATGACTATTTTACTATTACATACTTTTGGATGTCTTGACATGAATATTTTTTGGTTTGGGTTGAATTAAAAACGAAATTTTTATCTATGATTTTTGGGATGTTACAAGTTCCACCTTGGTGAGAGGGGTTGCCTATAGAGTAGTTATTCTATTTAGATAATATCATTTTCGATACATTTAATGTTTTATCAATTTAAACATTTACTTTTAAATGATTTGGAATTATGATTTTGATTTTGGAGGTAACGTTGTTATTTCAAAAATGTTTTAAACTAAATTACTAAGTCTTCCGCTAACGTATTCTATTAAAAAGTGTTTTTAGATAAAGGAAAAAAAATTGATAAAAATCACAACGTTACACTAACGACCCCAAATGTCAATGTGAATTAAGACAAACAACTAGAAGTTTTAGCAAAACTTATGGGAAATGGTAATCTACTATGTTCTGCACGAATACATGAATAACAAAAATGACTATTTGTGTTTATATTATCTAAATGTTAGATCTTCTTAAGGATGGAGATATTCTTAAGGACTCCATCAGATGCATGTCCTAATCTCTTATGTCATATTTCACTTTTAGTCCATACTACCATGACCACTTTGTTTTGTTTGAATGGTTCAGGGTAATACAGACCATCCATTTCTCTACCCATCCCAATCAGGTTCTTCGAAGGTAAGTCCTGTACAAAAAAAAATCGGAAGGAAAGTTAAGGAGCAATTCAGATCTCGTGTAATCTTACTAACCGAAAACAAATTGCATTTAAACTCTGGCACACTTAAAACGTCCTTAAGACTAAAATCTTTAGACAAGTGTATATCCTCAATCCCTTTAACTTCCATTACCTCACCATTGGGGATAGTCACAGACGTTAGTCACCTTTAGTTTTAACATGTTCTAACCAATTTTAGCGGTGTGTAACATAATCACTAGCCCTATAATATATAATCCAAGAATTATTAGTTTTGGTGATTTTACCTGTCATGTTGGCGGTGGCCGGGAGCAGCCCTTTTGTTTTTTTCTATGACTTGATTGGCTCGTAACAGTTTGAGGAGGACTTCACACTCATCCTTTGATATCCCCGATGCAGTGTCATTATCAACAATTGTATTGGCAGCCTTTGATTGCGTCTTTTGCTTGTTTCTTTGAGGTTTCATCTGTTTTGGGTTCCACCACTCTGGGTAGCCAATAATTTCAAAGCAACCATCCATGGCGTGATCATATTTCTGGCAATTCATGCACCATTGATCTTCATTCCTTTTCTTGGTTGAGTTTTGCGAGATCTCTTTTCTTTGGGGTTTAGGACCAGTTTTTCTAAAAGTTTGGAACGCTGTTGCATCACCACCGGAATGTCGATTCATCCCAAAAATTCTTTGTAGTTCATCTTCCCTGACGAGATGGTACGCAATACCAAGAGCTTGTAAAGGAGTAGAACTCAGGATTTGTGTCTTGACAACATTATACTCGTCGTTCAGCCCCATTAGAACTCACAATCCATCCTCATACCATTGGATTGTATCTCCTCCAATTCAGCAGATCATCATAATCTTCTTTTGGTGTCGGCAATGTGCCATCAACAAAACCAAACTTGCTTTTGGAAAACAAGGCATATGTCATCTCGTTTTATCAGTCACTGTAGTTATCGTCATGGAGTAAGTTTTCTCCAACGAAATTCTAGTCAGGATGATCAGCTGGGGTGAGGAAGAACGGAGACGTGATATCAATGGGCGTCTTTGATGAAGATGCATCAACATGTCCTGTCATAGCTTCGGTAATTTCGGCTAGGGTTTCCAGATCTGCTCTGATACCATGTGATTTCAGAGCAGATCTGGAAACCCTAGCCGAAATTACCGAAGCTATGACAGGACATGTTGATGCATCTTCATCAAAGACGTCCATTGATATCACGTCTCCGTTCTTCCTCACCCCAGCTGATCATCATAACTAGAATTTCGTTGGAGAAAACTTACTCCATGACGTTAACTACAGTGACTGACAAAACGAGATGACATTACAATTGTTTATATACCAAACAAAAGATGAGGACTAATTTAAAATAGAGATAAACATGTCTGAAGATAATTATTCCAACACGGTGTGTTCTTCTATGTGTGTGTCTGTTTTTAGAAATAGCAATGACTATGTTTTTGTTATTATCTATGTTATTTTATATTTGTAACTGTGGTTTTCACTTGCTATAACATAATATAATATATTTACGTATGTTTAAACAACATATGTGTTTTAAATAAGCAATTTGAAACATTAAACTCCCGCTGATTTGTCTATGATCATGAATCAAGATTACACATGGTAATAATAGAAACTGTATATTCACAAAAAATATTAAAATTCTCTTTGTCAAATTGAAGGGTTTAACCTACCATAAATTTGGTAACGCATAAATGTTTGTTAGGGTTTCGTTAACTCCAAGGAAGGGACTTGGGAGCCAAGAAAAGCGCCCAATGTTTCTGTTTGTAAGTATTCAAATTCTCTCTTGGGATTCTCATCTCTTCCGTCATTTATATCACTTCCCTTCTCAATTCTTCCACCCCAATCCATCCGCCTTCTCTTCCGATCAACTCTGAAAATCAACACCATGGTATGTTCATCGTTTTCTCCTGTTCTTATCGATCACCACAATTGTAGAATTTGGATGTTTTTGAGTCGAATTTGATGGTGTTTTGGGTGGATAACTGATAAATGAATGCATGATGATGATGCAGTGGTTGAGACCATTACTGTTTGGCTCGCTTTCAAGACAAGTGACGGCAATGGCGGTTCATCCGGCGGCCACCATAACCACCATACTCCATTACAGTCGTCTCCTCCCTCGGGATCTCGCCGTTGATTTAGAGAGACACCGATTCATCCGCCATGAGTTAATCGATCAGCATGACTTCCTGTTCAATTTCATTGTTACCATTCTGACATGCTTCTGGTAGCTACCGTCGGTAAATTCGCCGGAGTTGACTCACCGGCGGCGTTTTTTGTTCGGCTGAGGCTTTAGGAAAATTTCCATAAAAAGTAAATATAAGAATAAAATATTAAGTTTTCGAGTAATGATCATTTTAAATTATCTTTTAAACCTTATATGTACCTTTATTTAGTTCAAAACTCTAAATTTTAACAAACCAAATCGATAACAAATATTTTCGTTTGCCCAAAAGATGAAAAAAAATCAAGTCAAATATATAATTAAAAAAAATTTAAAAAAAAAGTACAGAATCATGCAAGGCTATAATTACTTATAAAATACTACACGTGAAATACAATATCAAATCTAGTATAACAGTGGCTGTTGCAAACAATCGATTCACCATGCCAAAACAATTAGCATCCAAAAATATTAGCCATTATTATTACTAGGGTTACAAAATATTATTCTTGCAATTATCTTTGTATATACTTAGGCCACAAGTCATCGTAATTTAGGAAAGGTCTAATCATATGGAACACATTAGATAACTGGAACTCTTTCAATAATAATAATCACTAATAAAAAAAAATCCTAAAAATGATGTCTATATGATCCTCTATATTATGGTATCAACAAATTTCAAAAAGTCTTACACCGGACGGTGTACCGGTTCCCGCACACAGTAGTGGCCGGAACCGCATCCACAAACACCACACTCTGAGTACGGTTTAGGGTGAAATATTTTGGGGTGGAGTGTCTATATGATCCTCTATATTATGGTATCAACCCCAAAGTCAAACCTCACCCTATCACTCTCAAACCCAAAGTCAAACCCCACCCTACCACCCTTAAACCCAAAACCAAACACCACCCTACCACCCTCAAACCCAAAGCCTCGATGACTCGAATGATGAAGTCGTATGAGAAACTCAACCCCCCTCACCCCCTTCACGTTGCAAAGAAAAACAACCAGTCGAAAAGAATAAAAAGGTCGAACCTAAAGCTTGGACTCCAACAAAAGAGTTAGTGTTGACATAATCTTGGGTTGACATTTATGAGGATTCACAGCTAGGAAATGCATAATTGATTGACCATTTCTGGCTATGCATTATTGAAAGATTTCACAAGGAGTTGGGTGAAGGTGATTACAACCATAATAAACACCAACTAAATTTAAAGTGGTGAGATATCGCGAAATGTGTTTCGAAGATGAATGAGTTGTACAACAACCTAAAAACCAAAAGAGAGAAACGGTCAAGATGATGAAGAAATTCTTCAAGAGGCTTTGCGATTGTATCTCGAAGAAATGGGAAAGGCGTTCAAGTTAACTTAAGTGACTCTTGGAAAGTGTTATCTTGTAGTCCAATATGGAAAGAATTCAAAGCTATCGTCCTACTTGGAGGAGAAGAAAGAAAAAGAACAAAAACAGGCTCAAGTGGATATATAACTTACTTCGATGCTCATGTCAGGTTAGATTTGAATGATGACTATGAGTTCGAGCTAGAGAAAATTGTTCGGCCGATGGGTAAGGACAAAGCTAAAAGGAATGGGAACGGATATTCTTCAAATGTATCGGATTTCAGCAGCGAAGCAGACGAAATGCGAAAAATAGCTGAGACATTTAATCGGTAGAATTTGAATTACAATGAACATTTTGCATTTGATAAAGAAAATTTTGCCAAAAAAGAAAAGTCGCGCAATGAAAGAAAAGAAATGGAAGATATGCAATTCTTGATGCAAAATATCGAATATCTTTCGGGACAGACCCTCGAACTAGTTTTGAGGATGAGGGAGAAGATCACAAAAAATATTCCCCTTACATTGTTTATGTTTTTTTGAAATCTTTGGTTGTTTTTTATTATGTAATTTTGAATTATTTTTCTAGGTTTTATTATGTAATTTTTATTTTTAAGTAATGAAAAGTTTCTATTTTTTATTATTTTTGTGTTTATTAATAATTTTTTAATTAATTATATTTAGGGAAATCTCCGGAAAAGTCCTAAAATTTTACCCTAATTTACGAAAAAATCCCAAACTAAAACTTGTTTACGAAAAAACATGAATTACCGGTAAAAATGATGATTTGACCCATTTTTTCCGGTTTACCGGTTTTATTACTTACATGTTTCACTAAAGTCTCATTATTTTACCCTAATTTGTGAATAAAGTCTAAAATAAAATTTACTGATGATTTAGGATTTTTCTTCATGTAACATACATTTTATCGGTTTCATTGCTGACTTAGACACCTAGTCATCAAATTAGTTGATAAGATGAATACGATGGGTTATATAATGTCACGTTTACTGTAAAATTTGATATCCATCTCATCTGCTTATTTATGACTATGTATCTACGTCAGGAATGAAACCAATAAAATGTGTGTTTTCAAGAAAAAAAAAAGGTAGAAAATGAGTTGATGTCTGATGAGATGGATATATTGGGTTACATAAGATTTGATAGATAATTTGATATAAACGTAAAAAATAACGCAGTTGTTGTAGTTTATGTAATTATTGTTGTCTTTGTTGGATGTATTTTATGTTCCAAAAAGATATACAATACATCATGATATCAAGTTTATGCTAAACATAGCATTATATAACTCAAGATATCCATCTCATCATCTAATTTAATGACTAGGCGTCCGGGTCAGCGATGAAACCGGTAAAATGTATGTTACATAGAGCAAATGGCCAAATCATCAGTAAAGTTTATATAGAGACTTATTCGCAAATTAGGGTAAACTAATGGGGCTTTAGTGAAACAGGTAAGTAATAAAACTGGTAAACCGGAAAAAAATGGGTCAAATCGCCATTTTTACCGGTATTTCATGCTTTTTCGTAAACAAAATTTAGTTTGGGACTTTTTCGTAAATTAGGGTAAAATTTTAGGACTTTTCTGGAGATTTCCCTTATATTTATATTTGAAATTATAATCTTTAAAATTAAATTAATTTTATTGTTAAAAAAAAATGAAAGGAAGTGAAAAATAACCATTTTCTGGGTTTTTAAGAGTGAAGCATGAGTAAAACAAAGTTGACGCTGACATAAAAAATGTGAAAGGTGAAAAGATGAGTGCACATTATGACCTTAGGACTATTTGGTAGTCTGTTATTTTTCAATTCTTAAATTTTCAATTAAGAGGCAAACTTTTAAAAATTCAGATTCAAAGTGTTTGATAATATCGTCTTTTCAAACTCTTAATTTGTCAAAAGCCTCTCAATTTTCCGGACACAGATTATATCTGGAAAAAATACATGGTGTGTTCCTATTTTACCTTGTTCCCTCTTCTTTTTCTATTTTACGTTCTTCCTCCTTTTCACTCCTAGCCTTCTCCAACGACCTGCAACCCTCTGCCACCGGTCGGTCACCGTCTTCAACAGCACCTCCGTCTCCGCTAGCGCCACCCTCCAGCTCCGTCAAACTCATCAACAACATTATTGAAGTCATTTTATTTTCTTCTTGCTCTAAAACTTGTCCCTTTTTCGTCCTTACTTCCTCCTCTAGCACCACCCTTTTCGGTTGTGTTTAATCAATTTTGATTATTTGTTGTTAGATCATTCTTGTTTTCTGCAGTTGTTTTCTTTTGTCTTGCCTTAAATGGATTACATTTTATTTGTCTTTTGTTAGATCATTCTTGTTTTCTAAAGTTGTTTTCTTTTGTCTTGCCATAAATGGATTACATTTTATTTGTTTTTTGTTAGATCATTCTTAGTCTTTGCGTTAGAGATGTTGTTTTTGTCAGATCGTTCTTGTTTTGACATTTCAAGCAAAAATATGGATTATATATCTGGAAAAAAAAACGATTCTATTTTTTATGTTGTTTCGTTTGTAGAAAATAATACATAAGGGTATAATGGTATTTTTTATCATTTAACATAACAATTCAGATGTCTAACCAAACATCTTTTCATTAAGAAATAGACTTCTTAAAAATTCAAATCATGTCAAACGCATTAGGCCATGTTTGGCACGCCACAACTTGTTTATTTATCGGGTTTTTTATATTATCACGTTTGGTAAAGAAAAATAGCTTATAAGTTTTTTTTAAAAAAAAAAGATACTTACAATAGTTTTTCAACTAGCTTAAAACATTTTCTAAATTCTCCCCGTTATACCCTTAAACCATTTGTTAGGAGTTAGGTTGTAATTTTTATAAAAGATTATATATATATATATATATATATATATATATATATATATATATATATATATATATATATATATATTCTATTTTCCTAATAGTTAACGACTTTTTATGCAATAAGCTAGTTGATTTGTATAACTTTTTGATACGTTGTTGCTTATAAAATGTTTTTATGTGTTAGGTCGGACGGTGTGTAGGGAAAAGAGTGAGGGAAAGCTTCTCCCACCTTGGAACACCACATTGTGGGTGAGAGAAAAAAATGAGGGGAGTCTATCCCCTACTCTCTCTCCTCGTGTGATTGGTTAGTATTTTTTTTTCTAGCTTTTTAATATTTATTAAATTATATTCCTACTAAAAAATTATTAAAAAAAAACATATCAAAATTCATGGTTTTTAATCCCCTATAAAATGAGTATAATATTTGTATGAAATATAATTTTTTAAAAAAATAAAAATAAAAAATGAAAGATTATTCCTATACACACCCTGAGTTTTGATGAGGGAAAGAAAATTAAGGAAAAAATTGACGTATCAGGCAAAAAGTGAGGGATCACTTCCACACACACCCTCGGGTCTTATATTAATTTATTTATAACAACTTATGTGTTCTATTAGTTTTTAAAAGAAAAAAAATCTTAAAGGTTAAACGCTTTTTATGCAAAAACATGTTTTTATATTAAGCGTGTTCGGCAAATATAACTGGTAACGAGTAGCTTGTAAATGGTAGCGTTTTGTTAAACGTTACGTGAAGTAGCATTTGGATTTGGAGCGTTTTGTATAAAAAGTTATATGAATCACGAGAGTTTTGTGATATAAATAGGCTTTTTTACATAAATTTCTTTTTGATATATTTTCCATATTAAATTAGTTCAAACATACATTCGATTTACGTCATTAAAAAATATGAATCATTTAATTCAGAAAAAAAATATGAATTGTCTGATTTAAAATTTAGGTTAAATTACACCAATCGTCCCTCGTACATATACCAGAAAGCGTGTTTAGTCCCTATATTTAAAAATTAACTCAAACAGTCCATGGTTGTTATTTTTCTTGCATAGTTAGTCCCTATAGACGTTAACCGTTAAATGTTTCCATTTAAGCTCCCCACGTGCCTTGCAAACAGGGGCATTTTCGTCTCTTCGGGGTTTGTGTCCCTTCTTAATGTCGTTGCGCCTTAAAAGCATACAAAACACTGCCTCCTTCCCTTCCCCTGCTATCGTCTCCTTCGTCTCCCTCTTGTTCGATCGATTTCATCCAACTTGATAAAAATGGTTGATATTAAATGCAATTGTGGAGCCACTGCAGTGATTCGCATATCTTATAGCAAAAGAAACCCCAGGAAACTCTACTATGCTTGTATAGTATAGGTAAGAGTAATGATTTTAATCTTCTTTAATTTCGTTCTTCACTTTCTCTAATTTTGCCAAAATTCCTTGTCTTCTTTAATTGGTTTAGGGATCATTATGCAAGTTCATATGATGGGTGAATGATTATGATCAGGATTGTGATTGTATGAAGTTTAGGATGAAACTTGAAGAACAAAATCGCAAATTGAAGTTTTACCTAGTTATTAGTTGGGTTTTTTTTGTTTCGGTCCTTATATATAAAGTGTAGGTTTAGTAATGAAGTTCTTAGTTTGTTGTTATGTGTATTTTGTATTGCTATTATGAAAAAAACCTTCTGTAACACCCAAAAATTTCCAGGCAAATTTGAACTTTTAAAACATTTCAACCATTAAGAATCATTACAACTTTGTTTTCAAAATTTATAATATTAGAGTTTTTCCCAGAAACAAAAACAAAATTATGAGGAGCTGTACGATCATGCCTTCGCCTTGCCGCGATCCCCTGATGTACCTGAAACAATAAACTGAAACTGTAAGCTCGAAAGCTTAGTGAGTTTCCCCCAAAATACCAACGTTATACCAATATAATCACATCAAATAACAATTACAAATCAGCATGCATAATGAGCCTTCAGCCTGACTGGACCGCCTCACAGGGCCTACAGCCTATCTGGACCGCTCCCGAGCCTTCGGCATGACTGGACCGCCTCGCAGGCCTACAACCTATCCGGACCGCTCCCCGGGTATGTTGGCCTACAGCACAAAGCAGGACCGCCTCAACCCAACCCCCAATCAGACAAACATGTGCATATAAATATCATACGCTAGCTCATATCATATAACAGTCAAACCGATCTAACAGATCACTAATCATAGCATCATCCTATAACCAGGACACTGACCTAACCAGGTCGCTAAGCATAAGCATACCATCATCCTAACTACCAGGATGTAATCAATAAACATATCATGCCATAATCCAGATACAATATATAAAGGGCTGGCCTTGGTGCCTTAGACCCATTGGTATAGTGAGGATAACTCACCTTGCAAATGTCGACTCGAAAGATAAACTCGCACTCTCGGATCACTGCCGAAAACTCCACCACATATAATCATCATACAACCATGTTCATAAGTTCCCAAGATGCCCCCAAAAGTCCAAAAGTCCACCCATGGTCAAAGTCAAAGTCAATTGCCAAGGTCAACAGTCCATGTTGACCTGAACTCGTCGAGTTTCTTGGATAATTAACCCTCTTGCCGAGTCACTCTACTCACTCGCCGAGTTTACGACAATATTCATCCGACTTGCCGAGTTGTTCATCCAACCTGTCGAGTTCATGACCATCATCATATGACTCGCCGAGTCTACCATGCGACTCGTCGAGTCCCTTCAATCCTCTATCCTTACAGGTGCTTTCTAAGCCATGCAAAGGCTCCATATTGCATATCTAAGCTCCTAGGGCATGCTTATCACGTAAAGTTGCAAACTTTACGTGCATGCAAGATGATAATGCCCCAAAACAAGCTAAAGAAGTGGCTTAAGGTAGAGGAAAGATCATAGCTTGATAAAGACTGATACTTTATGAAAAATAGGGGCTAAAGGAGTCCAGATCTGAGGTTGCAAACCTCAAATCTTAACCCAAATCGGAGAACCACCTCAAAATCCCAAAAACGGCTCTAAATCTATAAATGAAGAGATCTAACCAAAGGAGAGTCAAGGTAGCAACTTGTTACCTTCAAAACAATGCTAAAACAGAGAAGAATTTGGATCTACAATACCCCTTGCTTCAAACTTCTTGAACTCTAAGCCCCTTTTCTCCAACAATCTTCTTTCAAGACAAGAAGCACACAAGTATATAGGGAAAGCACAATTAGGGTTTCTGAATTCGAGGGAGGCAGTAAGAGAGGTTAGAGGGGAATAAGTGATCGTTAAATAGGGTGCAAAACCCCGGAAATTAAGGTTTCATCCTCCAGCTCCTACTCGTCGAGTCCCTTCTTGGACTCGGCGAGTAGGTCACTAAAACACGCGGACCAACCCGCTGCTACTCGACGAGTAGGGCAACCAACTCGTCGAGTAGGCCTTGAAATCAAGAAAATTTTTATATAAAATCGATACTTGGGAAACGGGGCGTTACAATTCTCCCCCACTTGAACTAGACTTCGTCCTCGAAGTCTGCCGCGGCGAACAACTCCGGATAGTGCTCCCGCATCTCAGCCTCTGGCTCCCACGTCCACTCGGACCCCCTCCGATGCTCCCACTGTACCTTCACCAAAGGTATCTCCTTGTTCCGTAGAATCTTCACCTTCCTATCTAGTATGGCCACGGGCCTCTCAACATAGTTCAGGCACTCATTGACCTGAATGTCATCCAATGATACCACTGCCTCCTGGTCCATAACGCACTTTCGCAATTGCGAAACGTAGAAAGTGCTATGAATCCGACTAAGCTCCTTCAGAAGCTCTAACATGTATGCCACCTTGCCAACCCTGGAAATGATCCTGAACAGCCCAGTATATCGGGGTACCAACTTTCCCCTCTTCCTGAAGCGGATCACACCCTTCCAGGGCGAGACCTTCAGGAGTACCATATCGCCGACCTGAAACTCTAACTCGGATCGCCACCGGTCGGCATAACTCTTCTACCGACTCTGAGCGGTCTGCAGCCGCTGCCTAATCTGCTGAATTTTCTCGGTAGTCTGCAAGACTACCTCCGTCCGACCCATCACCCTGTGTCCGACCTCACCCCCAACAAACCGGGGTGCGACATCTCCGCCCGTACAACAGCTCGAAGGGCGGGGCGCCAATGCTGGAAAGATAGCTGTTGTTGTAGGCGAACTCTGCAATGGGTAGGTGGCAATCCCAGCTCCCACCGAAGTCAATGACACACGCCCTCAACATATCCTCGATGGTCTAAATGGTCCGCTCGCTCTGGCGGTCGGTCTGCGGATGAAATGTTGTGCTAAAGTGTAATCGTGTGCCCAGTTCCTCGTGGAACTTCTGCCAAAAACGGGAGGTAAATCTAACGTCTCGTTCGGAGACAATGGAGACTAGAACCCCATGGCGAGACACGATCTTGCGGACGTATATGTCGGCCAACCTCTCGGCCGACGAACTCTCCCGAATAGCCAAGAAATGGGCACTCTTGGTCAATCGATCTACGATGACCCATATTGCATCAAATCCCTTTGTCGTCCTCGGCAACTTGGTAATGATGTCCATCGTGATCTGTTCCCATTTCCACATGGGAATCTCCAGGGGCTGCAACTTGCCATGCGGCCTCTGATGCTCGGCCTTGACCGTCCTACAGGTCAAACACCTCTCGACGTACCAAGCGATTTCTCGCTTCATGCACGGCCACCAGTAACTCAAACTCAAATCCCGGTACATCTTGGTGGCCCCCGGGTGAATAGAGTAGTGAGACTTATGAGCCTCCTCCATGACTGTCTGTCTGACCCCACCAGACATCGGAACCCATACCCGACCGCACCGGGTCAATAATCACCGGCTATTCTGCACAAACCGGGTGTTCTCACCCTTGATCCTCTCCAACTTCCAGTTCTCCGGTCGCATGCCCTCAACCTGGGCATCTCTGATCAAACTCACAAGCGGAGAATCCACCGCTATCCTCATACATATCGCTGGGGTGGAAGACCCAGCTGACTTGCGGCTCAAAGCGTCTGCAACCACATTCGCTTTACCAGGGTGGTAAAGGATCTCGCAGTCGTAGTCCTTGACTACATCCATCCACCTGCGCTGCCTCATGTTCAGGTTTGGCTGATCCATGATGTGTCTCAAACTCTTGTGATCCGTATATATGGTACAACGAACCCCATATAAGTAATGTCTCCATATCTTGAGAGCGAACATCACCGCTCCCAGCTCCAGATCATGAGTAGGATATCTCGTCTCATGCGGCTTCAGCTGCCGCGACGCATAGGCTATCACCCGATCTCTCTGCATAAGGACCACCCCCAAACCTATGATGGATGCATTACAGTATACCACAAAATCCTCAACTCCCTCCGGGAGTGTCAAGATTGGAGCATCGCATAAGAGCTGACGAAGGGTCTCAAACGCCCTCTACTGCTCAGGGCCCCATCGGAAATCCACCCCCTTCCTCGTCAGACGAGTGAGGGGTACCACAATCTTGGAGAAATCTCGAATAAATCTCTGGTAATACCCGGCTAAACCTAGAAAACTCCTGATATCCGAGGGAGATATCGGCACCTCCCACTGCATGACTGCCTCGATCTTGGTCGGGTCGACCAAAATCCCCTCCCGATTAATGAGATGTCCTAGGAACTGGACCTCTCGTAACCAAAACTCGCACTTCGAGAACTTAGCATACAGCCGTTCTCGTCTTAGAACTTCCAATAACTCCCTGAGGTGCTCCTCATGCTGCTCACGGGTCTTGGAATACACCAAGATATCATCTATGAACACAATGACCGAGCGATCAAGCATCGGTCTGCAGACCCGATTCATCAGGTCTATGAATACTGTTGGCACGTTGGTGAGCCCAAATGGCATCACCACGAACTCGTAATGACCATAACGAGTCCGAAACGCGGTCTTCTCCACGTCCTCCTCTCTGACCCGGACCTGATGATACCCCGACCTCAAATCAATCTTGGAGAACCAAGATGCTCCCTGCAACTGATCGAAAAGATCATCTATCCTCGGGAGTGGATAACAGTTCTTCACCGTCAACTTGTTCAACTCCCTATAATCAATGCACATCCGGTGCAAACCGTCCTTTTTCCTGACGAAAAGAATCGGTGCTCCCCATGGAGAACTGCTAGGTCGAATGAACTGCTTGCCCAGCAGTTCCTGTAGTTGTGAAGACAGCTCCTGCATATCTGGTGGCGCCAATCGGTACGGCGCCTTGGCGATAGGAGCCGCACCTGGTACCAGGTTGATTCGGAACTCGACCTGCCTCTCCGGAGGTATCCCTGGCAACTCCTCCGGGAACACGTCGGCAAACTCCCTAACCACTGGAACCTCTGACACTGAAATATGATCCCTGACCTGCGTATCCACCACATACGCTAGATAACCCGCACACCCGTGCTGAATACATTGTCGAGCCCTGGCGGCTGAACAAAACCCTGATCCCACTCTGGTGCCCTCACCATATACAACCAGTTCTCCCCCACTTAGGGTTCGAACTACTACTCGCTGGCCCTCACAGTCAATCATAGCACCGAACCGACTGAGCCAATCCATGCCTACAATCACACACACCTCCCCCATGGGGATCAGAATCAAATCTATCGGAAAGGATACCCCGAAAATCTCCAACTCACACCCTCGACAAACCGAAGAAGCAGAAACCCTGTGTTCGTTGGCGATAGAGACTCGCAACGGACACTCTAACTCGCCCACAGGCACACTGAACTCCCTACTAAATGACTGAGATACGAAGGACCGACTCACCCCCGAGTCAAATAAAACCAAAGCATGCAAAGAGTTCACTAAAAACGTACCTAATCACAGGTACAACAGATAAGCATAATACAATTATAATAAATAAAATAAAGGAGAGAAACATACCAGCAACCACATCTGGTGCTGCCCTAGCCTCCTCTGTGGTCAACTGGAAAGCATGCCCCTGAGCCTTCGGAGGTTCTGTCTTGACTGGCCTCCCACCCGGAATCCTCAATGTAGCCGGCGCTAGAGTCTGCTTCGGCCTGGCTGCAAGCTGTGGACAGTTGGTCTTCACGTGACCAACCTAATGACAGTGATAACATAAACTCATATCCGATGCAAGGGTTGTCTAGCGACAATCCCTAGCATAGTGTCCCTCCTTGCCACACTTGTGGCACCCACTACCCGTCCGACAAACTCCAGGATGACTCTTGTCGCACTTTCCACAAGTGCGGCTCTGCTGACCCCCGATCCTAGCATCAGCGGTCTTAGACCGCTTAGGCGCCAGCTGCGACTGCACCGGGGCCTGCCGCTGCTCCCTCATCTGCAGCTCAATCTCCAACTCACGCCGCCTAGTGGCCTCCTGCAACTCCAAAAGAGTATCACATCGCTGGGTAGACACAAACTGACGGATGCCAGTCTTGAGCATGCTCAGATAACGGGTCATCTGAGCCTGCTCAGAAGCAAACTCTGGGTAGAACATCGCCCTCTCTGTGAACATGCAGGTGATCTCCGTCACCGACTCCCCTTCCTGTCTCAAACTCAAAAACTCTTGCGACAGCCGTTCCCGCTCGACCCGTGGAATGTATCGGGCGCGAAACATATCCCTGAACTGCTCCAAGTAACAGCAGCTCTCTGATCATCAGTGTACGACCCAGTCGTCAATCTCCACCAGTCCTTGGCCCCAGACCTTAGCAGGTTCATAGCGCACCTGACCTTTTGGTCAGTAGGACACAAGCAAGTAAAGAAACACCCCTCCACATCTGAAATCCACCTCATCGCCTTGATGGGGTCCTGTGTCGCATCAAAATTAAGGGGCTTCGTGTTATCGAAGTCCCTGCACTGGAAGCCCCGAGTGGCTCCTCCTCCTCCCCATGTCGCTGTTACAACTGATGCAGCTGCAGCGGCAGCCGTCTCCACAAGGGCTGCGTATCGCTCGTTGAAGTACTCGACCATGGCGGTCTTAATAGACCCAAACATCTCCGGCAGTTATGCCCGGAACGCAGCAGCAACCTCATCATGCAGGATCTCCCGAATCCTGGCAACCAACTCCTCAGTACCCATCTGCACCACGGGCTCAGGTGCTGTTGGCCCCTCCTGATCTCTATCTCCTGATCCTCATCCTGAACCGAATCCAGTTACAAAGCGTCTCGTCATCACCATTCTGAAACATGCCACAACATATCAGATAATCCACATAAATAAGTGGAAACCAACTCCCGACTAAACCCTAGGGGTTGTGACTTCCCTGATACGCGTATGGGTCCTGTGCTTTCAGTAGTACGGGCCCATACTACCTTCCACACCTACCCATATTTGTCTCAAGTATCACCACAACTCTCTAACAATATACATAAGCATAGCGAGCGCTCAATCCTCACTCCTAGAGAAAGGCTAACTGAATCACAACTGACCTACCGGCCTCTCACAACCCACCCATTCATGAAACTTCCACCAACCCTGAAGCACTAGTGTATGATAGCCATACATAACGCTGGACCCTATAGACTTTCGAATATCTAATCCTACCCTAAGCCCTAATCCGTAAGAACAGAACATAAGGCCAAATCAAACATTCTCAGGCTATAAGATCTTAATTATGTATAACCGTGATGCATACACTAAGCAACTATAGTAATGATGTCAATCTCATATAAAGGAAACCCTAGGCTAGCAGGCATCATGTAATCAGGCAATTCTATCATGAAATTCCTGAAGATCCCTATCCTAGCACTAGCATGTTGTTCTAACATATCACATAATCAAATACTGTATGGTATTTTGGGGTCTAGTTACTGGTTCCGGCTGATCGTACACTTTGCATCCTCTCTTACTTATTTTGAAACCATTAAAAAATCATTTTAAAATCCTTCCCTTGATTTGAGACTGGAGTCACATGAGTGTTCCTCCAATTCACTCAAACCAAGGCTCTGATACCAACTTGTAACACCCAAAAATTTCCAGGCAAATTTGAACTTTTAAAACATTTCAACCATTAAGAATCATTACAACTTTGTTTTCAAAATTTATAATATCAGAGTTTTTCCCAGAAACAAAAACAAAATTATGAGGAGCTGTACGATCATGCCTTCGTCTTGCCGCGATCCCCTGATGTACCTGAAACAATAAACTGAAACTGTAAGCTCGAAATCTTACTGAGTTTCCCCCAAAATACCAACGCCATACCAATATAATCACATCAAATAACAATTACAGATCAGCATGCATAATGAGCCTTCAGCCTGACTGGACCGCCTCACAGGGCATACAGCCTATCTGGACCGCTCCCGAGCCTTCGGCATGACTGGACCGCCTCGCAGGCCTACAACCTATCCGGACCGCTCCCCGGGTATGTTGTCCTACAGCACAAAGCAGGACCGCCTCAACCCAACCCCCAATCAGACAAACATGTGCACATAAATATCATACGCTAGCTCATATCATATAACAGTCAAACCGATCAAACAGATCACTAATCATAGCATCATCCTATAACCAGGACACTGACCTAACCACGTCGCTAAGCATAAGCATACCATCATCATAACTACCAGGATGTAATCAATAAACATATCATGCCATAATCCAGATACAATATATAAAGGGCTGGCCTTGGTGCCTTAGACCCATTGGTATAGTGAGGATAACTCACCTTGCAAATGTCGACTCGAAAGATAAACTCGCACTCTCGGATCACTGCCAAAAACTCCACCACCTATAATCATCATACAACTATGTTCATAAGTTCCCAAGATGCCCCCAAAAGTCCAAAAGTCCACCCATGGTCAAAGTCAAAGTCAACTGCCAAGGTCAACAGTCCATGTTGACCTGAACTCGTCGATTGCAACTAGACACTCGTCGAGTTTCTTGCATAATTAACCCTTTCGCCGAGTCACTCTACTGACTCGCCGAGTTTACGACAATATTCATCGGACTCGTCGAGTTGTTCATCCAACCTGTCGAGTTCATGACCATCTTCATATGACTCGCCGAGTCTACCATGCGACTCGTCGAGTCCCTTCAATCCTCTATCCTTACAGGTGCTTTCTAAGCCATGGAAAGGCTCCATATTGCAGATCTAAGCTCCTAGGGCATGCTTATCACGTAAAGTTGCAAACTTTACGTGCATGCAAGATGATAATGCCCCAAAACAAGCTAAAGAAGTGGCTTAAGGTAGAGGAAAGGTCATAGCTTGATAAAGACTGATACTTTATGAAAAATAGGGGCTAAAGGAGTCCAGATCTGAGGTTGCAAACTTCAGATCTTAACCCAAATCGGAGAACCACCTCAAAACCCCAAAAAGGGCTCTAAATCCATAAATGAAGAGATCTAACCAAAGGAGAGTCAAGGTAGCAACTTGTTACCTTCAAAACAATGCTAAAACGAGAAGAATCCGGATCTACAATAGCCCCTTGCTTCAAACTTCTTGAACTCCAAGCCCCTTTTCTCCAACAATCTTCTTTAAAGACAAGAAGTACACAACTATATAGGGAAAGCACAATTAGGGTTTCTAAATTTGAGGGAGGCAGTAAGAGAGGATAGAGGGGAATAAGTGATCCTTAAATAGGGTGCGAAACCCCGGAAATTAGGGTTTCATCCTCCAGCTCCTACTCGTCGAGTCCCTTCTTGGACTCGGCGAGTAGGGCAACCAACTCGTCGAGTAGGCCTTGAAATCAAAAAAAAAATTATATAAAATCGATACCTGGGAAACGGGGCGTTACACCTTCAATTCTAGTTACAATATGTTGTGTAATCATAATGTGGTGTTCTCAGTTGGTGTTCAAATTTAATGAAAATGTGATATTTGTAACATATGCAATATACCATTCAATACGTGTAGCAACCAAAATAGCAACAAAGTTTTAATGTAAGGGACAAAGTTTTAAGGTAAGAGACAAAACATAAAATATCCAAGATGAACATTTACTATTAACAAAAAAACATCCAAAATAGCAACATAGTATTAAGGCATACAGATAGTTATCCTACATAGCAACACAATATCAAAATACAAAGCATAACAACAAAGTAATAAGGCAATCAATGCCTAACAAAAACATAGTTATCCTTAATGATCATGATACCAAACTACAAATTCTTAAAGCATAGGGATTTTTCCCTTCTTCCCAACTCCTTTTTTGACACCACCATGGCCACCTGCTGCACCTTGACATGTACCTTCTCCTTCACTCTTGTTAACTCCTGCATTGCAACCTTCTACACCTTGTCATGTTGTATTCCCTACTGCACCTTGTCCTGTTCCATTCCCAATCTGTGATTGTCCCTTGCGGTCCTTCCATTATGGCCCACATTTCCACATTTTGCACATGTTACAAATTTCCATTTTGCGGACACTCCATCATCTTCATTTGCAGACCTTCTTCTCTTTTTTTTTGGTCTGCCAATAGGGACACGATACTTTGGTGGTATCAGCTTGGTAGGACATGTGCTTTTTCCCACAAAAACCTTCTATTAATAGGTTCAACTTTGAAGACATGCATTTCTTTCCAAGTCTTGAGCTAATATGTAGGGTGAACCCATGTCTCACGTATTCCAACATTTTCATTATTAAGCCTCATATCCCGTATAGCTGTTATACTATGTTGGAAGGTTATGTCTGTCAGTTCCCACCTGTTACATGAACAAGTTTGTTGTTCCATACTAACCACACACTGATTAGTACCTTCACATGTAACCTGGTACTTCCCATTACCACAGAACACTGCCTTACACTGTACTGCCTTTTCTTTAATTTTTTGAAGGGTCTTGGTGGCTGTAGGAGTTAATGGGCCATTAACTTTGTCAATTTCTTTTTAGACCATGATAATTTTCTTCATGATATACTCCCTAATAAACTCCAAGCAACTAATAATTGGCTTATCACAACCCTTCACTATCTTGCTATTCAAACTCTCACACATATTATTCAACAAAGCATCACAATGTGCCCTCCCTGATTAAACACAATTGCATTATATTATATTAAAAATTATAAACTTATCAACAAAATATTATATACCTGAGAAGTGGGATCTGGGCTAGTGCTTAGGTGGAATAGAATTAAGCCAGTCATATGCTTCACTGTTAAGTTTCTTTAGTTCTTCCATGGCACTGTTGAATTGTGGTATGGTAGTACATGTTGCACAATTCCAAAGAAAATCCTTGAACTCCTTGCCCCTCCATTTACGTTTCATGTTCTCATGAAGATACCTTAGGCAATATCTATGCTCTACTGCTGGGAAAAGATTTTCAAGTGCAGGAAATAACCCCTAAATCATCATAAAAGTGAAGTTGATTATTGAATTGTAAAACATGCAAGTGAAAGTGAATGGAGAACTGGATTTACCTTCTGTATGTCTGATATGAAGGTGAAGTTAGAGTTTGCATACAAACCAAGATTATCTCCCAAGTTAGTTAAAAACCAGGTCCATGAATCATAGTTCTCTACTTCAACAACTGCATATGCCAAAGGGTACGTGAAATTGTTCCCATCTAAACCCTGAATTAATCATGTCAAACATAGTAATAAGCAAACAATTAACTATTGTCAAACTTTAATGAACTACGAAAATATGATTATGCACTTACAACTGCTATCAGAATCATACAATGGTATGGAACCTTCATGAATGCAAAGCCCTAGTAAATCTCTTTTCCCTGCAGCAATTCCACTTTTCAGTGGACCAAGACAAATGTATACACGTTCAAATACCATGCTCTCATATGCATAACATGGTTCACTTTGCACTTGAAGTTTGATTGTGGTGTTTGGATTTCTAGTATGCACCTCCTGTAAGTAGTCTCTTATACACGAGTATTGAGCAACAAAATCTCCCCTAATTAATTCTAGGGCTTTCGTTTTTGCCCTATGAAATTTCATGTTTGAAAATCCAACTTGGTATTTCTTCTCAAGCATCTCACATAATGCTCTAAGTGGTATTTCTGGGTTTGACTCCATTGTGTTAATAATATGTTCAGAGAGAAACTTGTAGTTGCATGCCCTAATTTTCCTTGTCTTAAGACATGTATGTTGCCTTTCATACGTCTTAACAGTCCAGTTAATGTCTTTTTTCCACTTAGTCACTAGTAGGACCCATGGGCATTTATGAATAGAACCATATTTAACTTTCTTTTGCTTTTGACTTGGTCCCACTTTGTCACTACTTTTGCTCGTCCCACCTGTTTCTAATATCCCAAGGTTGGGTATAGTCACTTTACAAACCACTCTAATCTTGTTTTTATCATTCTTGACAATGTCTAACTCCCTTCTACTCTGTATGGAATGAAGATAAATTTATTGTTTAACTTCCTTGGCTGTGCTAAAAGTCTGGTGGATGTAAAATGGATCTTTGATAGCAGCTGCTTCGTTCTTGTGTGCTCTTTGTAAATCTCTTATCTTCTTTCTTTTTTACTAACTTCACCCTCATCTGATGAAGATGCAGATACTAATTCTTCAGTGTCTATACTAATTCCTCATCACCTTCTACTGCTTTATCTCGATCATCAGGAAAGCTTCCAACCCACTCCACCTCTTTGTCAATGCTGAGGTGAAAGTTCTTCATATCAACCTCTGGATCATCTAACAATTTATCTTCATCAACTATGTAATCACTATCTTGACTGTCTTCACTAGCTTGACTGTCTTCACTATCTTTACTTATATCACCTGCTTTTCACTATTTTGTGCATCTGGTTCCATAAGAGTCCCACCAAAAGGTTTACACCATTCAAATGTATCATCCCAACCATCAACATTAGGAAATGTGCTTCCCACCATTGGTTCAGTTAAAGGTCAGTTAAAGGTCTTTCAATTCTTGGTATATAGGCAGGGAGTGACTCAACTGTTTCACTCAATGTAACAGGGGGTTGTTCCAAGGTTGTTTCAGGTAATGTATTAGGGGGTTGGTCCATAGTTTCTACATTCTCATAAACAGGGGCTTCTTCACTAGGACCATCCCCTTAATTTGACCATGTCAAGAACAAAATTTTACAACAAAGGGACTCAAGAATTTCATGTATCTTTATCTTTGCAGGGTCTGGGGACATTTCATACGTATGCAACTTGGTTTCTCAAAGCTCTGTGTACACTTCTATCACCTTGTGCTCATAAACGTATGACCTAAAGTGGTTTATATATTTGTCACTACCCAAAGCATACAACCCAAAATCTAAATCCCATGTTGGTCGTTTGAAATGACAGTAAATACTTTTACCTGGTTCCAACCAATCAAGCAATTCCATCATCTCGTCCATATCATGCACCGAGAACAAGTCACTATCAATGCGATCAATATATTTCATCTTCCCCTTGATGTATTTGAGGCCTGGAAACTTCGTAAAAACTCCTCCATAGTTCAATCGTATCGAGAACATTGATGGATTGTCAGCTGCAAAACCAAAAATAAAAAAATAAAAAACTCCAAATTTTTTACCTTTTAGGAATGTATAATGGATGATCAACTGAGTACTGTAGAACATTTTACCGTATGAGCTTTGGAGATCGTATTCCTCCCATTCTTGCCTAATCCTCCAGTTCACCATCGCAAAAAACAAGGGTTTTCTTGTGCAATGCAAAAGGTCGAAGGAGGATGAAATGAGAAATGATCAGTTCCGGAAGTTGCGCCATAATGGTTCATGTATACCAACCCTAAAAAGAAGAAAATTCTCATTCATGCAAGGCACGTGGGGAGCTTAAACGGAAGCATTTAACGGTTAATGTTTATAGGGATTAACCGTGCAAGAAAAATAACAAATGTTTGGTCAAAAATATGGTTTATACTTTGCTTTTCTAGGAAAATGTATTTTTATGTAATATTTTATGAGTTTACGGCCAGGGGGTGTTTACGGCCGTAAACAGGTTTACGACCGTAAACCCTGTTTACGGCCCAATGGGTGTTTACGGCCGTAAACCCATTTACGGCCGTAAACCCATTTATGGCCCATATTCCCCAAGTATATATAGGTGTTAGGTGGTTGAGGAGAGATTGATGAACAGAAGAGAGTGTACAGCCAAGAGAGAGAGAAAGGAGTTTTAGTGTGTGTAAGTGTGTGAATCTTGTATCCGGATCTTCATTCATATCAATACATTCAAGATTCACATTATTCTTCTTCTCCTTCTCTTCTATTTTATCTGACGTCATCCGTTTGATTGGGATTCCGCACCATCAAACGGATCTGATTGATACACAAGCAGTTTAGGGACTTACAATTGGTATCAGAGCTTGGATTGTATCAGTCATTTTTGTCAGATCTGGAGCATATTTGATCTTATTTTTGAAAAATTCCTGCGTTTTTGGATAGATCTCTGAAAATTAGGGGGGGTTTGTTCTTCGCGTTTTTCATAAAAACAGGTTTTTGATAGAGTTTTGAAGCAAAAAAGGGCAAACATCGTTGTTTTTGGTCGTAACCAGCGAGGGGGTGACGACATTCACGGCCAGCAGCTAGGGTTTTCGGAGTTTACGGTCCGAGGTTTACGGTCCGGAGTTTACGGTCCGAGTTTACTGTCCGGAGTTTGCGGTCCGAGTTTACAGTTCCGAGTTTACGGCCGTAAACGGGTTTACGGTCCGAGGCCTCGGAGTTTACGGCTCGCACGTGTACGGCTCGTGTTTACGGTCAGCAGCAGTTTCCGGTTCGCACCAGGTCCTAGCATCGCATCGCACCTCGTCCTCGCATAAGATCCAAAGTTCGCATCTCGTCCTCGCTTCGCAGCAGCTTCGCAGCAGCGTCTTCGCTTCACTTAACAAAAATAGGAAACGAGTTTGGGGGCTGCGGAGGATCGAACTCGGGACCTCTGATTAATCGACCAACGCCTTAACCAACTCAGCTAGGCTACCTGTTGATACTTCCCTTCCGTTTTTAATTCAAAAAGACTCCCCTTCGGTTCCAAGTTTCGCAACTTTGTCATTTTTAGCCCAAAATTCAAAATCTTTTATTTTAAAATTCCATTTTCAACCAAAATTTTAATTTTTAATTTTTGACTTTTAATTTTGACTTTTTACTTAAAATTTTGACTTTGACTTTTAAAATTTGACCTTTGAATTTAAACTTTGACTTTCTCATTTAACTTTTAAATTTTCAAATTTAGCTTTTCGGTTTGACTTTTAAGTTTGACTTTTCAAGTTTGACTTTTGAGTTTGACTCTTTAAATTTGACTTTTAAGGTTGACTTTTGAGTTTTTAATCAAAGAATTAAAAAAAACAAACAAAAACAAAAACAAAAACAAAAAATGACTTCCGCAAACATCTCGGTCAATGAAGTTTCATGTACTCCAGCTTGTGAAACTACGATTAAATTTCTTCTGGAACAAATTGATTTATTAAAAAGAGAAGTTGAGGACCTGAGATATGAAGGTTATCAACTCAGGAAAGGACAGAAACCTCTAAAGGCCCAGTTAGAAACAAAAATAAAGGACTTTAAGAGAATTCAGCAAGAATACAGTGAAAAATGTGAAAACTATGATTATATCAAAAGACTGAATGATGAGTTAACTACTGAGCTTGATACATTAAAGAGACAATTTGATACTGCAAATTTTCATTTTAGAAAATTTGATGGATCAAGCGAGGTAGTTGCCAACATGATTGACCATTGCATGCAGTTTAAACGAAACCAGCAAAAGGGTTTAGGATACGATAATGTACCTCCTCCTTATAATCATACATATCAGTATCAACCCTTGTCTAAATAGGAGATTGCCAGCGAACCATTCATGGTTTATGGCAAGCCATCTGGTTTTGTTTCAGGAGGATTTATTAATGTTGAAAATACTAACGTTTCTACTTCCCCTGCAGATCAATCCTTAGATCAGTCAAAGCACAAAGTTGAAGGATCTGTTTCTAATAACAAAACTGAGCCTAGACCTGATGTTTCTGTTTCCAATGAAAAACCTTCTATTTCTGATATTAAAGTTGATGATACATCTTGTGATGCTTTTGATGCTTTTGCATCGGATCATGTGGAGTTAAATTTTTTTGACATATTTGATTATTTGTTTGAAAATTCTGATGTTCCTGTTTCTAGCACATCTACTTCATGTGCAGGTAAAGTAGCAGAGGATGAGAACAAGGAGAACGCCATTGAACAAACCAACATCTCCTTGAACTCTGAATCTGTTGCTTCGAACTCAGCTTCTTCTGATCAACCTGCTGTTAAGAAATACAGGCCACCAATTCCAGTGAAACAAAGTGCCTGTTGTAACTGTGCGTGTGGGAAAAGCAAGAGACAAGGCAAAGACACGCCACCAGGGGCAGGAAGAAACAATTTCCCAGTGAAGAAAAAGACTTGTTTTCACTGTGGAACACCTGGTCACATTGCCCGAAACTGTCCAAATCGCGCATACGTTCCCTACTACGCACAAGGATGGCAAAACGCGCCAAGAGGGAGATACTTCAAAAGAAACCCCTCAAGGTCACGATCAGACATTGGCGACTGGAATGCCAAGAAGGCTAAGAATTCAACTCCCAAGGCCAAGAATCCAACTCCAGAGGTCAAGAAGGGAATGTCGGCCAAGAAGCCAAATCCAAGAGATGCTCCCGTGAAGCCAAAATCAATGTCATCTCAACGGCCGACATCAAGTTCAAAATCAAGTGCTGAGCCACCCATCGGATCGAAAAAGAAATCGGTTAAACCCAAATACAAATGGGTACCGAAGGCTCACTCTCCCAAATCTTCTAACGATTCTAATATTTCTACATCTTCTGTTTGTGATAAGCAGGACATGTCATGGGAGAGAGTATCGTACGTTAATGACAAAGGTCGACCCAGTTTCAAAATGGACTGGGTTCCAAAGACCAACTAATCCCGCTCTGTGTCGGAGCAGCTATGGAGGCATATTTTCAGACTTTGGATTGTTGGTAGTGGCTGTTCCAGGCACATTATAGGGGACATCTCTCAACTATACAACACTCAGAACATTATTTGAGAGTATGTGTCCTTTGCAGGAAGGGAAGAAAGGAAGGGATCACAAATGGGGTTAGTGCTTAACGATGTGAAGAATTTTTGGATCTGTTCTGAGATTACGCGTGCTGTTCTCAAACCTTCTGGATGCAAATTCAATCGCTGACTTACGGTTTGAGTTTTCTTCTCTATACTCCTGAGTTTTTCTTAAGCTGATTCGCTTTAAAGACTAATTTTTGTTTTAGGATAGTTTAAATTTGGGCATTTACTTTCGTTTCTCTCCTATGCACAAATTTAGGGGGAGAAATAAAAACAATACAAAAATTAGAAAATTTAAGAAAATCCAAAAACATTAGAAAATCAGAAAATCTAAAAAATATGTTGGTTATGAAATGAGTTTGAGGGAGATATTTTGGGAAGTGATATAATCATGTGATAACAGGCAATCTGAATCTGTGTAAGGGACTGAATCTGAATTGTCTAGGCTCTGTGTTCGATGCGCTGGTAGGCACGAGAGATTAAAATGGACTTGACTAGGCATTAATGAACTTAAGGAATCTAGAGACTTGAAAAATCTTGACCTAGTTAAATTCGTTTAGCCTGACAATACGACGCTCGGATAGGTTGAGCAGGGAGATATACATGATAATCCACCAGTCACATTAAAGTAATCTGTATCTAGAACCGTGGTTTAACTCTTCCTCGATGTATGGACTTTGTCCTTAATTCCGATATTGATGGGGCGACTAGGGAATTCCGATAAAGTAGGTCTGTAGGAAATTATTTTCTTGCGTTCTTTCTGTTAGTCACATGTTGCCTCCTCTGCATGATTGAAATACATCCGACCTGGACTGCAACATATGCAACTCTATTTCTATGCATCTTCTATCTATGCAATTCTTCCTGCCTGTTAGCCATATGTTGTCTCCTTTGCGTGATTAACCATCCGACCTGGTACACATCATATGCACCATTCTACTTCTCAATCCCTCTAAATCTGGTTAGTCATATGTTTCACCCTCTGCGAGATTGGAAGAGATCCGACCTGGGTGTATAGCATATGCATTCTAAATCTGACTTCTCTCATAATAATTGTCTGCTCACCTAAAGTAAGGAGTACTCTGGAAGTTCCTGATTATTGGGGTATGTCAGGAAGCGGGAAACATGTTCTAGTACATTTAAAATTGAACAATCACTAGGTTGTCTGTAGATCTCGATGCTCAATTTAGGTGGACAACAATATCTTTGGTCGTCGTCAGCTGAATGGTCCTTAAGGAATATTATCTAGGAACATAGGATCACATTGTCTTGTCACTTATAGTATGTCCTAATTTTGTCACAATCTCTCGTGCTTAAGTGGACCACAATACCGGCGATTGACCAGATCTATTCATGAAGGGAGAGGTACTGATAAACGGATAAAGGTTGTCTAAAAACTTTGATCCCAAATCACTCTTAAAGTTAGATATCATTTTATTTTTGTTAAATTTGTTCATAGTTTCTTCTAATTTAAATATTAGGGGAGAATTAAAAATTTTAAAAACCAAACAAAAAATCAGAAAATATGAAAAATCCAAAAATATTGTGTGCTAAATTTTTCTTTTAGTTTTGTTTTGTCTTGAAAAGTGAATTCAGGTGAAGATGAAACTCATGGAGTTTGTGTCGAAGATTTCTGAGCCAAGGATCTGTGATCATCGAAGAATTCTCATTCGAAGGAGCAAGAAATGAAGATTATTCTTTCGACATTCAATCTTTCAACCCCAGAAGCAAGGTGAAGCTGAAATTGAAGATTATGTGACGGATTGCATTGAAGCCTCCTCAATCAGTTTGCTGCTATCTTGAACCTGCTGAAGTGATCCAAAAGATTTGTTCTCTCTGATGTTCTCTCTGAAGATTCTCAAGCTGAAAGTGCTATCTTTCAAGAATCAGTACATCAAGCCTCCTCACCCAATGTGCGTTCAATGTCAAATTCTGAAGAAAAGCCCAACTGCTCAAGATGAAGCCATTCATTGAAGATTCATCAAGTTCATCTTGAAGTCGTGAAGAATTTGAAGATTAATGCTGAAGCCAAGCTCTCGATGAAGATTGACAAGAAAAGCCAGCTACTTTTTAGGGGGAGATTGTTGGGTCATTTAAGAAAATAAAAGAAAGCTATAAACCAAGGAGGAGATTGTTGGGTCAAAAATAAGGTTTATACTTTGCTTTTCTAGGAAAATGTATTTTTATGTAATATTTTAAGAGTTTACGGCCAGGGGGTGTTTACGGCCGTAAACAGGTTTACGACCGTAAACCCTGTTTACGGCCCAATGGGTGTTTACTGTCGTAAACCCATTTACGGCCGTAAACCCATTTATGGCCCATATTCCCCAAGTATATATATAGGTGTTAGGTGGTTGAGGAGAGATTGCTGAACAGAAGAGAATGTACGGCCAAGAGAGAGAGAAAGGAGTTTTAGTGTGTGTAAGTGTGTGAATCTTGTATCCGGATCTTCATTCATATCAATACATTCAAGATTCACATTATTCTTCTTCTCCTTCTCTTCTATTTGATCTGACGTCATCCGTTTGATTGGGATTCCGCACCATCAAACGGATCTGATTGATACACAAGCAGTTTAGGGACTTACAACAACCATGGATTGTCCGATTTAATTTTTGAAAATAGAGACTAAACACGCTTTCTGGCATGTGCACGAGGGACGATTAATGTAATTTACCCTAAAATTTAATCATGACAACATGCGATAGTTATTGTCATTAGATGCCAAAAGTTTATGATAGTACTTTGAATATTATATTATATAAAAAATTTCACTTAAAACTAAATAATAGAGAATAGTTATTTAATAGTACATTAATTTAATTAAATGTATTTTACATGTTTGTTTTAGCTATAATATTAAATTAGTTTACTAAATACATTATTGTGTCGTTTTATATTTGTTAGCTAGCTTATTAGCTAGTTTTTTTTATCAAATATCATTTTTATCAGTTGGTTTTTTAAATATTTGTTAGTTTTTCAGCTATCAACTAGTTTTTACCAAACATCATCTTAATTCTCTTATGTATTAAAAACTAGTGACAGAATACTAATATATCATTTACTTCTAATAATCTGGGATTCTTGTATTTATTATATTAGTATATTACTGGTGTTTATAATTTATTGTAATGGGACACCTTGAGATTCATGTGTTATTTTTACCTTGTTATACCTTCGTAAGCAAACAATTAGGGGTATGTGTTCGCAAGTAACCTTGTTATTTATTTATAAATTTATAACGTATATAATGTATGCCTTTATGAATATGTTCCATAAATTAAAAACAGACTAGAGATGAAACTATTTTTATACAATTTGTTTGGCTTAAATACAGGGGCGTAGCTACATTTAAGGTTGGTAGGTCCTAGGACCTACCTATTTTTCTTAATATTAGTATTTAGTATATGATATATATATATATATATATATATATAGTTATGAATTAAACATAATTAATGCAACTTTAAACCAAACCAAACTAGTAGCTTTGATAAAGAAATTTGATGGAGAATAAAGAAGATTTAGAAGGAATATGAAATATTTTATCTTGTAAAAATGTATCTCATCGTGCATCCAATTCTTTACAATAGAAGACTATATATAGTACAAATGTTACTATCTACATTTAATGGTGACTAGTAAAAAATGTTGACAAAATTTACATGCACCAATTATTGTATCATCCACGAATTATTTACAACACTCCCCCTTGGATGACATCATTTCATATTAGAGATCAATTTTGAAGTGCTGCCTCACTAAAAACCTTGCTAAAGAAAACCCAATGGGAAAAAACTTTAGCGAAGGGAAAAAGAGTGCACTGTATAGTTGACTCCCCCTTATTTAGACATCTGTTACATTATATTCTATGCACATGTCGCATTCTGATGCAATGTACATGTTTCCTGAAGGTTGTAGTAGGAAGTGCCTTCATAAAAAGGTCAGTTGCATTGTTGCTGGATTGAACATATTTGATTTCAACTTGATGATTCTTTATAAGCTCTTGAGTGTACTCAAAAAACTTTGGAGGTATATGTTTTCTCCCGTCGCTCTTGATATATAATTCTTTCATTTGAGGGACACATGCTGAGTTATCTTCATAAATTAAAGTTGGACATATATCCTTTTCAAGTCCACATGAAGTTAAAACTAGTTGTGTCATCGATCTTAACCATGTACATTCTCTACTAGCTTCATTTAGCATGATTTGAGGATGTGGCAACAAGTGTTTGCTTTTGAGAACGCCAGGAAATTGCAGTACCTCCATTCATGAATACGTATCCAGTTTGAGATCTAACTTTATGAGGATAAGACAAATAACCTGCATCTGCGTAACCAATCAAGTATTGTTTTGAATTGTTAGGATAAAATAACCCTAAATCACTAGTTCCTCGAAGGTATCGAAAAATATGTTTGAATCCATTCCAATATCTTTTTGTTGGGGATGAACTAAATCTTTCTAGCAAGTTGACTGCGAAAGAAATGGCAGGTCTAGTACAATTGGTAAGATACATAAGAGGTCCAATTGCACTTAGATATGGTACTTCTGAACCATGGACTTCTTCATTTTCTTCGCATGGACGAAATGGATCCTTGTCAATATTTAATGATCTAACAACCATTAGAGTGCTTAAAGGATTGACATTATGCATATTGAAACGTTTCGAGACTCTTTCTGTGTAATTTGATTGATGCACAAGTATTCCATTAGGCATATGCTCAATCTGTAAACCAAGACAATATTTGGTTTTTCCAAGATCTTTCATTTCAAATTGTTTCTTTAAAAGTTAAATCACTTCAAGGATTTCTTTATTCGTTCCAATGATGTTTAGATCATCAACATAAACTGCTATGATCACATATCCAGATGTTGTTTTCTTAATAAATACACATGGACAAATAGTGTTTAGGATACGATAATGTACCTCCTCCTTATAATCATACATATCAGTATCAACCTTGTCTAAAGAGGAGATTGCCAGCGAACCATTCATGGTTTATGGAAAGCCATCTGGTTTTGTTTCAGTAGGATTTATTAATGTTGAAAATACTAACGTTTCTACTTCCCTTGCAGATCAATCCTTCGATCAGTCAAAGCACAAAGTTGAAGGATCTGTTTCTGATAACAAAACTGAGCCTGAACCTGATGTTTCTGTTTCCAATGAAAAACCTTCTGTTTCTGATATTAAAGTTGATGATACATCTTGTGATGGTTTTGATGCTTTTGCATCGGATCATGTGGAGTTAAATTTTTTTGACATATTTGATTATTTGTTTGAAAATTCTGATGTTCCTGTTTCTAGCACATCTACTTCATGTGCAGGTAAAGTAGCAGAGGATGAGAACAAGGAGAACACCATTGAACAAACCAACATCTCCTTGAACTCTGAATCTGTTGCTTCGAACTCAGCTTCTTCTGATCAACCTGCTGTTGAGAAATACAGGCCACCAATTCCAGTGAAACAGAGTGCCTGTTGTAACTGTGCGTGTGGGAAAAGCAAGAGACAAGGCAAAGACACGCCACCAGGGGCAGGAAGAAACAATTTCCCAGTGAAGAAAAAGACTTGTTTTCACTGTGGAACACCTGGTCACATTGCCCGAAACTGTCCAAATCGCGCATACGTTCCCTACTACGCACAAGGATGGCAAAACGCGCCAAGAGGGAGATACTTCAAAAGAAACCCCTCAAGGTCACGATCAGACATTGGCGACTGGAATGCCAAGAAGGCTAAGAATTCAACTCCCAAGGCCAAGAATCCAACTCCAGAGGTCAAGAAGGGAATGCCGGCCAAGAAGCCAAATCCAAGAGATGCTCTCGTGAAGCCAAAATCAATGTCATCTCAGCGGCCGACATCAAGTTCAAAATCAAGTGCTGAGCCACCCATCGGATCGAAAAAGAAATGGGTTAAACCCAACTACAAATGGGTACCGAAGGCTCACTCTCCCAAATCTTCTAACGATTCTAATATTTCTACTTCTTCTGTTTGTGATAAGCAGGACATGTCATGGGAGAGAGTACCGTGCGTTAATGACAAAGGTCAACTCAGTTTCAAAATGGACTGGGTTCCAAAGACCAACTAATCCCGCTCTGTGTCGGAGCAGCTATGGAGGCATATCTTCAGACTTTGGTTTGTTGGTAGTGGCTGTTCCAGGTACATGATAGGGGACATCTATCAACTATACAACACTCAGAACATTATTTGAGAGTATGTGTCCTTTGCAGGAAGGGAAGAAAGGAAGGGATCACAAATGGGGTTAGTGCTTTACAATGTGAAGAATTTTTGGATCTGTTCTGAGATTACGCGTGCTGTTCTCAGACCTTCTGGATGCAAATTCAATCGGTGACTTACGGTTTGAGTTTTCTTCTCTATACTCTTGAGTTTTTCTTAAGCTGATTCGCTTTAAAGACTAATTTTTGTTTTAGGATAGTTTAAATTTGGGCATTTACTTTCGTTTCTCTCCTATGCACAAATTTAGGGGGAGAAATAAAAACAATACAAAAATTAGAAAATTTAAGAAAATCCAGAAAATCAGAAAATCCAAAAAATATGTTGGTTATGAAATGAGTTTGAGGGAGATATTTTGGGAAGTGATATAATCATGTGATAACAGGCAATCTGAATCTGTGTAAGGGACTGAATCTGAATTGTCTAGGCTCTGTGTTCGATGCGCTGGTAGGCACGAGAGATTAAAATGGACTTGACTAGGCATTAATGAACTTAAGGAATCTAGAGACTTGAAAAATCTTGACCTAGTTAAATTCGTTTAGCATGACAATACGACGCTCGGATAGGTTGAGCAGGGAGATATACATGATAATCCACCGGTCACATTAAAGTAATCTGTATCTAGAACCGTGGTTTAACTCTTCCTCGATGTACGGACTTTGTCCTTAATTCCGATATTGATGGGGCGACTGGGGAATTCCGATAAAGTAGGTATGTAGGAAATTATTTTCTTGCTTTCTTTCTGTTAGTCATATGTTGCCTCCTCTGCATGATTGAAATACATCCGACCTGGACTGCAACATATGCAACTCTATTTCTATGCATCTTCTATCTATGCAATTCTTCCTGCCTGTTAGCCATATGTTGTCTCCTTTGCGTGATTAACCATCCGACCTGGTACACATCATATGCACCATTCTACTTCTCAATCCCTTTAAATCTGGTTAGTCATATGTTTCACCCCCTGCGAGATTGGAAGAGATCCGACCTTTTGTCACCCTTTTGTGTCAATAAATGCATCAGGTAATTGATTTGTCATTTCTTGGAAATGCATTATCTTTTGAACTTCAATGTCACATTGCTTTGTGTGAGGGTCAAGATATGATAAAGAAGGCTCATGTCATAAAACATCCTTTTCCAGAATCTTCTTTTCTCCCCTAATGATGGGAAATTTGCCTCATCAAATTGGTAATCTGCTAGGCGTGCTGTAAAAACATCACATGTTAATGGTTCAAGATATATTATAATAGAGACTGACTCATAACCAACATATATTCCCAGCCTTCTTTGACGACCTATTTTTGTCCGTTGAGGTGTTGCAATATGGACATATATTGTACACCCACAAATTCTCAAATGAGATATATTTGGCTCTTAACCAAAAGCAAGTTGTAGTGGAGAATATACATGATATGAACTTGGTCTCATGCATATCAATGATCCAGCATGTAAGATTACATGGCCCCAAACAAAAATAGGAAGTTTGGTCCTCATTATCAATGGTCTAGCTATTAGCTGGAGACATTTAACAAGTGATTCAGCTAAACCATTTTGTGTGTGTACATGAGCAAATGGATGCTCAACAACAATTCCTACAGACATACAATAGTCATCAGATGCTTATGAAGTAAATTCACCAACATTATTAAGTCTCACTCTTTTGATAGTATAATCAGGGAAATGTGCCCTTAATTTAATAATTTGGGCAAGAAACTTTGCAAATGTCATATTACGAGTTGATAATAGGCAAACATGAGACCATTTGCTGGATGCATCTATTAAGACCATAAAGTATCTAAATGGTCCAGATAGTGGATGAATCGGTCCACATATATCACCTTGAATTCTTTCTAGAAATCTAGGTGATTCCCTTTCAACTTTCATTGGAGAATGTTTTATAATTAACTTTCCAAGGGAACAAGATGTACATGGTTTTATGCTATTGGATTGAGGGAACTTTTGGTCCTTCAATGGATGCTCATGCGTGTTCTCAATTATCCTTCGCAACATTGTTAACCCTGGGTGGCCTAACCTATCATGTCATAAACTGAATTTCCTAGGATCACAATGTTTTCCTTCGATTACCATATTTGATTCAATGATATGTATATATGTATAATGCAGACCAGAATCAAGTGTTGGTAGTTTTTCAAGCATGTGGTTTTTATCTATAATATACATATATTTCTTATTTTCGATGGTCACAGTTTTTGTGTCATATCCTTTGAAATATATGTCATTGAAACTTAGTAAGTTTCTATTAGACTTTGGAGAAAATAAGGCATTTTCTATACAAAAGCTTGTACCATTTGGTAATATAAAATGAGCTTTCCCATATCCCTCTATCAAGTCTGCAGGACCTGATATTGTATGTATGATTGTTTTTGTTGGTACTAATTTTGAAAAATATTTCTTTGATTTCAGAATAGTATGTGTACTACCACTATCTTCTATACAAAGATCTCCAATCTTTTCTTGGTGTTGTGCTCCAGTTGGACTCATATTAAACTTCACATATGAAAGGAATAATAAGTGAATAAACATAATCATAATTATCATTAAAAATAAAGTTCATTTATTGTAGAAAAGACATTACATGAAAAACAAACGAAGGAAAAACAGTTTTACTTGAAAAATAATAGAAATTTTTTTAGTTTATGTCTTCCATGTCATTGCAGAAACTAGCATAAGTTAGCGGAGTGAATTCAACATTATCAATGAGATTTGCTTCTTTTCCTTTACCTTTAATGGACTCTTGATAAAGTTGACAAAGATGTGCAGGTGTGCGACAGGTCCTTGACTGATGGCCTGTGCTACCACATCTATAACATGAACCATCAGATTTTTGTGATGTCCCAGTGTCATGCCTTGCCACTTTGGCATTATCTTGTGTATGGACATTGTTTCTTTGTGAAGATTGGTAATTATTCCTTTTCTGACCACGAACACGATTATTACCTTGTCCATGACCAGAATTATGGTTCTGACTATGGCTTTGGTTTTGATTAAAATAATCACGGCCTCGTCCTCGACCGCGACCACACCTTCGTCCACGTGTATTGTTTCGATGACCATTAGTATTTGTAGCATTTGCTTCATCAAGTGCTACTGATCCCATTGGACGAGATTCATGGTTTTTCATCAAGAGTTCATTGTTTTGCTCTGCAATAAGTAGACATGCATTCAATTCAGAATATCTTGTGAACTTTTGCATCCGATATTGTTGCATCAAGGTAATATTTGTTGCATGAAATGTGGAGTAAGTTTTCTCCAACATATCTTCATCAATAACTTCTTGTCCACAATA
Organism: Lactuca virosa; assembly: GCF_052849685.1. NCBI lineage: Eukaryota > Viridiplantae > Streptophyta > Magnoliopsida > Asterales > Asteraceae > Lactuca > Lactuca virosa. The sequence goes on from NC_136429.1 coordinate 237,291,749, forward strand.
CTTGAGTTGTGAACATATTCTGAACAAAGCTTATTTGTATTCATTTACTTTCTTGAAGTCTTGAAACCTCAGTGTTCTCCATTCATCTCTAGCATTTGGAAGTATAACTTCCTTTTGATGATCAAATATTTCTTTCACAAGATTCCAGAGAATACTTGGATCAATAACATCAAGATATTTAAATCTCAACATTTCATCAATATGCTTACGAAGGAAAACTTGTGTTTTTGCTTTGTCTTGTGCCAATAAATTGTTAAATTCATATATAGCATTTGAGATTCTCATGGACTCAAGATGCATTTTTACATCTATCATCCATGGAACATAGTTTTTCCTACTAACTTCAAGTGCTACAAACTCGAGCTTTGTAATGTTGGACATATTGTAACTATAAATTTTAAACATAATAAAAATTAAAATTAAAATCCATTTATTTCAATAAATACTACACAAAAAAGAAGCGGTAAAGCTAATATTGCATACAAGCCTAAAAGTAGATGAAATTTCATATTATCTTCGATGTTAAGGATTGGGATGAAAAGTAACATGACTATTATAGTCATGATTATCACAAAATGATGAATCATCTTGAAACTTGATTTCTTGAAATTGATTTGTTTGATAGAAGATAGAAATATTTGTTGTGGGTAAAATAAACAGGGTAAAAATGTTTAGTTATGATAAAAAAAATATAACTATATATATATATATATATATATATATATATATATATATATATATATATATATATATATATATATATATATATATATATATATAACGGTTATAAACAGCAAAAACAACGGCTATATTTTTTTTACCATAAATAAACATCTTTACTCTGCTTATTTTACCCACAACAAATATTTCTATCTTCTATCAAACAAATCAATTTCAAGAAATCAAGTTTCAAGATGATTCATCATTTTGTGATAATCATGACTATAATAGTCATGTTATGTATGTATATATGTTATAAATTATTTAATAAGACTTATAACCAATACATAACTTTACTTGGTATAATTTTACTAATTAGAAACATAAATAAATATTAGTAAATGTTTAAACAAAATTATGAAGAGTATCTAAAATATAAATAAACATTGACATGTATAAATAAATATAATTTAAATGTTAGTATTGCATAATATAAATGTTAGTATGCATAAATAAAAGTTAGTTGCATAATGTAAATGTTAGTTTGCATAAATAAAAATTAGTTGCATAATGTAAATGTTAGTATGCATAAAAATTTAAATATATACAGAAATGTTAGTATAAGAAATAAATATTGTTAATAGTCCATAATGTATAAGTTTTATTAATTCATTACTATTATTATTTTTTTAATATGATGGAGGTTTTTATAATTAATAGTGTTTTTACTAAGTAACACATACATTGATTAAGATAGTTTTCGTACTGATAACATGTTATGAATTAAGCGTAATTAATGTAACTTTAAACCAAACCAAACTAGTAGCTTTGATAAAGAAATTTGATTGAGAAGAAAAAAGATTTAGAAGAAATATGAAATATTTTATCTTGTGAAAATGTATCTCATCGTGCATCCAATTCTTTACAATAAAATGGTATATATACTACAAATGTTACTATCTACATTTAATGGTGACTAGTAAAAAATGTTGACAAAATTACCATGCATCAATTATGGTGTCATCCACCAATTATATATATATATATATATATATATATATATATATATATATATATATATATATATATATATATATATATATATAAAAGCCTAAATTTTATATACTCTAATCCACTTAAAAATAGTCCCCTGCTTGAATCCATTTAAAATTTATTCATTAAGCGAAAGCCCAATCCATTAATAAAAAAAAAAAAAAGAACCTCATGAAACGTGATCATTGATCGACATATGCTAACGTTTGATGCCCTATCATGTTCTCGTCAGCCTGATCAATCGATCCCATTGTCCATTGTCCGGCCAGACCATCGGCCACCGTCACCCCTCCACCAGGCGTCAACGCCTCCTACCCATATTTTATATATTTCAATTTTTGAATGGTAGTTTAATATCGTATATTGAAAAAAGTGTTTTAATAAGTATCGATAACGATATAATTATTAATATATTTCAAGATATATGACCTAGTAGAGTTCAGATGTAAAACTTTATTATAAATATTAAAGTTATGTTTAACTATTTTAAGACATACGACCCGACCCGACATCATTAATATTTTTTACTATTTTATTTTTTTAATTTCATTTACATAAGGTTCGGAACCGCGTGGTTTTGGTTCTAACTCCTTAAATATTCAAAGATCACCCATTAAAGATTTTGAAAATTAGTTGGCCGTTGTATCTTGTAATTGTAAAGATCACCCTTTAGAGATTTTGAAAATTAGTTGGCCCGTTGTATGTTGTAATTGTGAGTATGAGTTGCGACTCATATTGTGAATTTGTTGCCGACTATAAAAGAGGCCCATGTGAATGAACCTTAAGATTTGAAGGTATTTCACTTTGGTGATCCAATATTCTCATAATATTTGTGGCAGCCTATTGGTGGGCACTGGGCAGGTGGGGGTGATGGGACTAGTTGAAATTATTTAACTCAAATAAATATTATATATTATTGAAACTAGTGGCGAACAAAATAGGGTTTGGACCAATGTTTTAAAAACCGGTTTTTTAGTTGAACCGGTATGGTGATCGGTTTCCGGTTTAACCGGTTCGACCGCCAAATAAACCGGTTTCTATAATTTTTATATTTTTTCGTATTTTCCTACACATACATATATACATAAATCAATAATTTGATGTCCACAAGTTCAAACATTAAAAATAGACATAAAAACAAGTTGTAGATCAATATAAATACATTAAAATAACATATAACCATAAGTTTTATATCAATACACGTGCATTAAAAAGAAAATAAAGTCTTAAATGAATACAAACGCATCAAAGAACTCCATAAAATTTATCATGTGTTTTTATTCATAAAAATCTTAATAGATGTGAAAAAATCACCAAAGTTTATTATGCAAAATGTTTCATTTTCATGCGTTTTTATTCAATTTAACCGGTTCAACCGGTTTAATTTAACCGGTTCAACCGGATTTTTGTGAAAACCGGCCGGTTTGTTCCGGTTCAGAAATAAATATAAAACTGGTGATAGTTGAACCGCTCCTTCTCTGGTTCCCGGTCCAACCAATTCGACCGGCCGGTTCAAACCGGTTTTTAAAACATTGGTTTGGACTGATTTCGGATTGGTTCGGTATTTTTTTGGTTTTGGGTGAATTCGGTCCGATTTGAAGTGGTCTTTTTTTTTGTTCAGTATTTTTTTGGTTTCGGTCAAATCTAGACCAGTTCGGTCATACGGTCTTTTGCATTTGTTTTCAGTTTGGATTTTTGTTTTTGGGTCATGTTTCGGTTCTTTTTTGTCCGGTCTTTTTTTGCTCGGGTTTGGTTTTGTTTTTTTTTTTTGTCCGGTCTTTCTTAGTAAGATTTTAATGATGCATCTTAAATGTGTTAGAACACTAACATAAAAATAATGATTAAAGGACGATAAATTAGTGAAAGAATGACATGTAAAACCTTATCCATAAATTGGCTCACACTACCTAAAATCCTTTCATGACCTCATCGAATTTAAAAGATTTAGAAAATGATCCTACATTCATTTTCCATGAACATGTAAAGATGCATTATTTAGTTTTTATGTAACAGAAGAATGAAACAAATGTGAAAAAAGTGCAACCAGAAAATTGAAGACAAATGACCTCTGTATAACATCATAGATTTAAAAAAAAAAAAAAAAAAAAAAAAAAAAAAAAAAAAAAAACATGTAGGGGCCAAACACCCAACAACACCATAGATAAAAATGGTTAGCATGAAGTTGCTGAAACTTATACTCAAAAAACGATGCCAATTGGCAACTCATCAACTACTTCCCCTTATTAACCCACTCCATCACCTCACAATTGCTGTCACGTTATTGAGACTCCCTATTCCTACTTTTTTTTTCCAATCATTCCACATAAACAGAAAAGTTGTATAGTGAAATATATTGTATCCTTTTGTAATTTGCCTCCCCCCCAGACCAAAAAAAAATGGTTTTAATGATGGCCATATATATAAATAGATGACAACTGGCTCAAAAATTGAGTGTAAAGGGAACAATCATCCTTTTAGTTTGAGGCAAGGGACAACGAGCTCTCTTTTGCTTTCTTGGCAAGTTTTCGGCTTCCTTGTCATGAATTGCCAATAATGACATGACATAATCAATCAAACAAAAAAAGATACAAAAGCAAAAACAATAATCTAATGTTCATAATCTTTTTAATATATAAACTAGTCGTGAGACCTGTGTATTACACGGATTTATTGAAAAAATATGAATATTATAAATTTAGGAAGTTTAAATTTATAAAGAAAGAAAGAAAATTATTGAATTATTTAAATGTAATATTCAATTCATTATTTTTAACTTTTTTTTAATTTCTCTTTTAAATTTAAACATATAATATAAATAAACAAACAAATAATATAATTTGATTAAATTTAGAAACTTAGAAATTAAAAAGAAACTTGCATTAATTAAATTGATATGCATTTATTATTACATTTATTACAATTATTACATTAGATATTATGTGGAATTTAATAAAATGGAAAAAAAATCATAAAATGACACGTGAAAAAAACAATAAATCAGAAATCTTATAAAATGACATGTGTCAAATGAAATGAGAATATGACATTTGTCAAAAATAATTTTCATTTATTAGGATAGATATTATTCGTTTCATGTTATCTTTGTTTAGGCTATCCGGAATGGTAGTTGTTCAACCCGTAAAATGTTGAGTTTGACCCCTGGAGACGCGTGAACACCGCCCCTAGAGTGGGTGAGTTGGGTGTGACGTGGGTGGTAAGACGAAAGAAGACGTGCAATATGATTGGCTAGCCATTGTATTCGACCGTTCCTTCATAATCCTCTCCTTGATGTTATCGAACAACACAGGGGTAACATCCAAGATACCGCGAGTAACCTCACCGGAAATGAACTCGCGTAGACGTTCATCAATTGGTTATGTGTTGGAGCCAGAACCTGAACCTGAACCAGAACCAGAGCCAGAGCCAGAACCTCCTTGAGTAATCATCTCCATCCTCCAAACTGAAACACAACATATAAACAATCAGAGTAGGACTCGAGGGGATTCCTCTACAAAGGCCTCCTTAGAGTTTCCAGGTCTGCTCTTGTCTCAGGTACAAGTCATGTGTTTCTAGTAGTACGGGTTCAATACTACCTTTCACACTTACCTTTACTTTCCTCAAGGTCAGTCCTGATTCCCCTAAGTCACCACACTAAAACCATATACCAATCCTATGTTATACAACATACATATCTTAGACTCTCCTAGGAATTCTCAACTCCTACCACTCGTAATACCAAGAACCTCAATCAACACCGTTGGTTTCATTATGCATGCAAGTTATACACAAAATAGGATCACATAAACTATCAAATGATGATTCTACCTTAAGTACACAACCAAACAAGGAACAGGAAATAAGGCTAAATCGATCATTCTAGGGCTATACAATCCTAATCATATACAACTTTGAACGCATACAGTTAGCAATTAACCGAGCCGATATTAATTCCAAGTAATGCATAGCATCAAGTTCCACTAGGCTATAAGGCATCATGCAAATCAGGAAATTCTATCATATGATCCTTGAATGTATCCTTAGCCCTAATCTAGCATGCAATTCTCATATCAAGCATACTACTCATAATACATAGGTATTTGTAATCTGGGAATCACTTACTTGAGCTCGGCTGATTGCACGCATCTCACCCCTTCTTCTTAGTAAAAATCTTTTTGAAGTTTAACTTCATTTTTCTTAAGAAAAATTATCATTTCCTGATTTTAAGTTCTGACACACCCAAAAGTGTGCTCGAATCCCTCAAATCAAGGCTCTGATACCAACTTATAACGTCCCAAAAACGGTAATAAATTTTTCATTTAAAAGTCTACCAAATCATTCATTAATTGTTTGAAATCAACACCCAATCATAATATTCAAAACATTAGAGTACAAGTATTTTAAATGTGGAAAACATGAGGGGAGGATGTTGTGCTATCACGCCGGTCCCTTCCCTTTTGTACCGGAAGTATTTGAAACCATAAACATAAATTGTAAGCACAAAGCTTAGTGAATTCCTCAAAATACCACATAACCAAAACATACAAGTGTCATGGGCTACCCCGATGATCTTTCCTTGCAATGTCGAGGGCCAAATCTCGGTCTTACATACAAGTGTCATGGACTACCCCCATGGTCCTTCCTTTCAATGCCGAGGGCCAAATCTCGGTCTTACTTACAAGTTCCAAGGGCCATATCATGGTCTTTCATACAATTGTCAAGGGCTAGATCCTGGTCTTTCATGCAAGCATCACAGAGACAACTAGCATTCCACATAACAAGTAATGGGCCAACATTGGTGCCTTCGAACCATGGATATAGTGAGAAAACTCACCTCACAGACAGATAAGCAAACTGAATAGCACGCTGCTCTGATATCAACTCTACCAGTCACATTAATAAATTCAATGACACTATCTCAACATATAGGTCAAAATACCTAAAATACCCCTAAATCAAACCCTAGTAAAAATCCAGGTCAAGTCAATTGATTTAACCAAGTTGACTCAGTGAGTATGTGGGGCGTACTCCTTATGTACGTGGGGCGTACTATGCGATTGACCAAAGATCGGGGAGTTGACCACATACGTGTAGCGTACCCCTTGGTACGCCCAACGTACGCGCCTGCTCACCACTTTACTCATTAAGTGCTTAATGTTTAAGCATTTACGTCCAAAATCCAGATCTAGGCTCAAAAGGATATCCTTAACCATAAATTTTCCAACTTTATGGTTTAGCATGGCTATTAAGACCTTAGCTCCAAAAACCCTTCTTTACCCATTAAGACAATCTAGCTCATGCATGGAGAGAAACTAATGACCAAAAATACATTTTTATGACTTAGAACACCCTAAAACCTCTAAAAGAACAAAACAAACATCTTGGAGCATCTCCTACTCACAAAGACCAAGTTTGGGACACAAAGGTGACAACTTTGAGCTAAAATGTGACAACCCGAAACTTTTTCCGTTTCTGTTTCGCATTTTCCGTTAATGAAATTTCAGATCCGTTAACTTTTTCATCAAAATTTTGGTTTAATAAAATAATCTAGTTATATTTAATTAAATTATTTACGAGTCGGAACCAAAAATCGCGCGGAAACCCAAAAATCTCGAGAAAACAACATTTTCGGTCTAAAATGGGATTACGACCGTAAACTCCGTTTACGGTCTGTGACGAATGGACCCCACTTTCACCCTATAAATGTGATGCCTCCGACTTCATTGGGACGTTTCTGGCCGCATTCTCTCCTCCTCTCTCTAAAAAACATCAACCGTAAACACTCAAAATCGCGTTTTAACTCCGGGAAACGTCGAAAAACACCGTTTGGAGCCCTTTGGAACGTTTGGAATCACTTATCCCGTCGAAATCAGCATCCAAACCCCATTTTCTGAGTTTACGGTCCAGCCTTCAAAGACCGTAAACTCAGTTCTTGAGTTTACGGCCGTAAACTCGGCAATCTTCAGAAACCGTAAACTCGTGTTCTAAGGCCGTAAACTCATCTTCAGAAACCGTAAACTCGTGTTCTAAGGCCGTAAACTCATCTTCAGAAACCGTAAACTTGTGTTCTAAGGCCGTAAACTCATCTTCAGAAACCGTAAACTCGTGTTCAAAGGCCTTAAACTCATTCCTTCGATTCAAGCAAGTCTCGGTAACATTCCTCAACCGAATTCAAGTGTGTTTCTGACACTTTATCTAACGAAATCGCTAATTTAGATATATATACGTATTTATTTGATAATAGGATTTCGTTAAGTGTCACGTGCATCAACTCGAGGATCTTCGTTTCAGTCAACGATTTCCCGCACCAACAGTGAGTTCATACCCCTACATTTTTCCGCATTTTTAATGTTTTCAGGGGGGAATACAAGCTAAACATAAATGTTTTCTTAAAAGCTAAACATAAATGTTTTCAGGAATATACATAAAACTTATGCAAATTTGTAACATCCGGATTTCCAGGTGCTGTATTTATCTAATTATTTTTGAGTTTTGGAGAGGGACTCGGCGAGTAGGCGCTTAGACTCGCCGAGTAGAGCCGCGCATTGTTAGACTGGATTAATGACTGGACTCAGCGAGTCCATACGTGGACTCGGCGAGTCCACACTGTTTAATGAAACCCTAATTTCTTGGGTTTGGGACCTATTTAAAGGCCCTTAGGGCCGTCACTTGCGGCTACCAAACCCCAGAGAGAAACCCTAAAAGAGCTAGAGCGTTTGTGAGAGGAAAGGAGCCATTTCTTGATCTTTGTGATTGATTCTTGCAAGAAGGAGGTGATTTCAGCTTGGAGGAGACCAAGGAGGTTGTGCATCTGGGGATTTCGAGCAAAAGACTTCATCTTTGAGGTATTATGTCGCCCCTTTATCTGTTTTGTTGAAGGAACCCATAGATGTAGAGTTTTTATGTCTTTTATTGGAAGGAGTTGTGATAATATGGCCCCTATTCATTTTGAGACTTCGGATCTGGACCCATAGTGGTCTAAAGAGCTTATTCCAGCTTGCTTTATGTTGAACTATGGAGGCAATGAGCTTAGGTTGTTGTGTTTGGGGCTAAATCACCAAGTAAAGCCTCCTAGACGTCACATGAGAGTCAAGATCCAAGCTTTACGTGATTATCAGGCTTGGGAAGGTCAGATCTATGGTTCTAAGGAACAGATCTGACCTCAGGAGGTCATTTGAGTTTGTGCATGACATGAACTCGCCGAGTCCAAGGGCAGACTCGGCGAATAGGGTTAGGGTTTCCCGTGAATCACTCAGTGAGTGACTTGCCAAGTTGGGGGAATGACTCAGTGAGTCATAGGGGGAATAGAGGACTCGAGTTCACGACTGAACTCGCCGAGTCACATTTGTGCACTCGGCGAGTCTGGTCAAGAGTTGACCGTTGACTTTTGTTGACTTTTAGGGTTTGGTCAACAATGGAACTTGTGGACTAAGGGTAAAATAGCCTTTAGCCTTCTTAGAGGACATGTGAGAGTCTAGTCTAGCCTAGAGAGCCGTGATTGATTGAGATGATTATGTTATGTGTATAGGCAGAGGCTAGATCAGTATATACATAGGCGGGATATTATCCGAGACATCCGAGGTGAGTCTTTTCACTATACATTACCTAGAGTGGTATTTATGTGTAGACCAGAGGGTCTTTTATGCTATGTGTATGTATGAGATTATGTGCATTGTGTTATATGTATGCTATGTTTTGTATAGACCGGACCGAAGGGTCCAACGATATAGACCGGACCGGAGGGTCCAACGATATAGACCAGACCAGAGGGTCCAACGATATAGACCGGACCGGAGGGTCCAACGATATAGACCGGACCGAAGGGTCCAATGATACAGACCGGACAACGAGCTATGACCGGACCAAAGGGTCCAACGAGCTACGGGACTGGAGGGTCCCGCTGAGACACATCGGACCGAAGGGTCGTATTGTAGCCTCGAGTGGCGTATGTGTGGTATGTGGTATATTGGGGAATTCACTAAGCTTTTATGCTTACAGTTGATGTGTGATGTGTTTCAGGTACTAGTGAGGATCGCGGGAAGGCGCCGGCATGATTCGTACACACGAGAGAGGATTTATTTATATGAGATCTTGGGACATGTTTTGTTATGATACAGAGATTTATTATGATTTTGTGATTTTATGTGGTGGAAAGTATGTTTTGAAATTCAAAAAGTTGTCTTAAAAAAATTGGGTGTTACAAGTTGGTATCAGAGCCTTGGTTTGAGGGATTCGGGTGCACCTTCGGGCGTATCTGAACTCAAACTGAGGATTTGAGAGAATTTCAAAATAAAATTCACAAAATTTTATTAAAGAGTAGAATGTTTTGAAAGAGCAGAGAAGAGTAGTGTGTACGATCAGCCAACGCCCGAACGGTGATTTCCCAAAATACCCTTACCTTATGTGTTATGAGATATTATGAAATATTATGCATGCTAGAGTAGGCTAGGTAATCATATTAGGACTAGAGTGGCCTGATTTGTGATGCCTTAGCCTAGAAATGATTTTGCTGCTATGTCATGCTTGAGAGCGAATAGGTAGCAGTGAGGAGCTATTGAGAGGCCTATCGAAGGGTAGCCTATGCCAGTGAGATATTGTATACTTGTGATCTGGGATCCAAGGAGGAGGACTTAGAGTGAATGCTGATGCGGTGTGGATGGTAGTATAGGGCCCGTACTACTGAAGACACCGGAGCAGCGCGCACCCTAAGTAAGAATCCATTGGGTACTAAGGAGCAAGTAGGGTTGAGTTATCGAGTGCGAGTATACTCGAGCGAGTCTCTGATATCTTGTGTTGTATTTCAGAGAGACATCATGGTTGGGACGCGCCACCGGCCAGGGACTAGCGAGGGGGTTGTGAGTGATGAGGAGCTCCGCCAGATGATTCATGATGAGGTGGCTGCTGCCATCCGCGCTGAGATTCCAGAGATGTTCGGGTCTATCAAGACCACGATGATGGAGGCTTTTGATGAGCGGTACGTCGTTCTTACTGATGCAGCTGTTGCTGCGGCCACCGCAGCCGTTGCTGCTGCCAGGCCGCAGGGGGGTGACTCGTTGCTGTACAGAGAGTTCAGCAACACGAAGCCACCAGAGTTTGATGGGACGCAGGATCCGATTGCTGCTATGAGATGGATTACCGATGTTGAGGGTTGTTTCTATACCTGCTCGTGTCCAGAGCATCTGAGGGTTCGGTTTGCGCTGAACCAGCTTCGCTTGGGAGCGAAGGACTGGTGGAAGTTTGTGACGACAGACTTCACTACTGCAGAGCTGACTGCGGTGACCTGGGAGAGGTTCACCACGATGTTTCGAGATGGGTATGTTCCTCCGGTGGAGAGGGAGCGATTGGCTCAGGAGTTCTTGACCCTCAAACAGGGTACTGATTCGGTTACTGTGGTTACCCGGAAGTTTCATGAGAGGGCGATGTTCTGCCCTGAGCAGATGTCTACTGAGCAGGCACGTATGAGCCGGTACTTGGGTGTTTTGAGGAGGGATATACGGGAGTTCGTGTCGAACTCGACTTACCGGACATTTGCTGAGCTCCAGGCAAATGCCCGGAAGAGGGAGATTGAGCTGGAGACGCAGGCCAGGGAGGAGGCCGAGTCTCAGAGGGTGGATCGGCGACCGGCACAGTGTCAGCCGGCAGCCAAGCGGGTAAAGCCCGCTGATTCGAGATCTGGGGGTCCGAAGGGCCGCATTTGTGGAAATTGCGGCAAGAGCCACGAGGGGACATGTAGAGCTGGGGTGTGTTATAAGTGTGGGAAGGAGGGGCATTATGCGAGGGACTGCCCCAAGGGATTCACAGTTTGCTTTCATTGCAACCAGACCGGCCATCGGAAGGCCGAGTGCCCACAGCTACTGCAGAGATCAGCGCAGGGATCTGCGCCTGCTGTTCGAGCTACAGAGAGTCGGTCGGCGAAGGCCGAGGCGCCGAAGGCTCGCGGGAGAGCCTTCCAGTTGACAGCGGAGGAGGTCCGCGCAGCACCCGATGTGGTAGCTGGTATGTATTCTTTCCTCTGTTTATATTGAGTTTGTGATATTATGCTTATTCTGAGGTATGCATAGGTAAATTTCTTGTGTGTTCTGTACCTGCTTTGGTGTTGTTTGACTCGGGTGCGAGTCGGTCATTTGTGTCGATAGCGTTTAGTCGACACATCAGTGTTCAGCGAGAGGCGTTGAGTCGACCTCTATGAGTTTCTATAGCCGACGAGCGAACAGTGTATGCTACTGATGTGATTCGAGGATGTGTACTCGAGATCTTCGGTGTCGAGTTCCCGATAGATCTGGTCCTGATTGCTATGGGGGACGTATGTGTCATAGTAGGCATGGATTGGTTGAGCCGATTTGGGGCTGTGATAGACTGCGAGCGACAGTTGGTGACGATACGAGATCCCAGTGGGGGAGTACTTACGGTGTACGGCGAGGGTACCCGTTCTGGCTCAGCATTTTGTTCGGTCGCTAGAGCGAGGCAGAGTCTACAGCAGGGCTGTAGTGGGTTTGTGGCTTATGTGGTGGATACGAGAGTAGATGCAGAGAGACCGAGGTCCCGGTAGTACGTGAGTTCCCGGATGTTTTCCCCGAGGAGTTGCCGGGTGTACCTCCCGAGAGGCAGGTAGAGTTCCGTATTGAATTGGTTCCGGGGGTAGCGCCTATCGCCAAGGCACCCTATCACCTTGCGCCACCAGAGATGCAGGAGTTATCCTCGCAGCTTCAGGAGCTGCTGGGGAAGGGGTTTATACGGCCGAGTAGCTCGCCGTGGGGAGCGCCGATCCTTTTTGTCAAGAAAAAGGATGGTTCACACCGGATGTGCATTGATTACCGGGAGCTGAACAAACCGACGGTCAAGAACCGTTACCCCTTACCGAGGATCGACGATTTATTCGATCAGTTGCAGGGAGCGTCTTGGTTTTCAAAGATCGACTTGAGATCTGGATATCATCAGATGAGAGTACGAGATGAGGATATCCAGAAGACATCATTCAGGACTCGTTACGGGCATTACGAGTTCGTGGTGATGCCTTTCGGGCTCACCAATGCACCGACGGCATTCATGGATCTCATGAACAGAGTATGCAGACCGATGTTGGATCGTTCGGTGATCGTGTTCATCGATGACATATTAGTGTATTCGAGATCCAGAGAGCAGCATGAGGAGCATTTGAGAGAGTTACTTGGAGTTTTGAGATCGGAGAGGCTTTATGCCAAATTCTCCAAGTGTGATTTCTGGTTACGAGAGGTCCAGTTCCTAGGGCACCTCGTTAACCAGAATGGGATTTTGGTCGATCCGGCCAAGATTGAGGCAGTGATGAGTTGGGAGGTGCCGAGATCCCCCACCGAGATCAGGAGTTTCCTCGGGTTGGCCGGCTATTATAGGAGATTTATCAGGGATTTCTCCAAGATCGTCGTATCACTCACCAGATTGACCCGGAAGGGTGTTGCTTTTTCATGGGGCCCAGAGCAGCAGGCCTCCTTCGAGACACTTCGCCAGGGACTATGCGAAGCCCCGATGTTAGCCCTTCCGGAGGGAATGGAGGACTTTGTGGTGTATTGTGACGCATCGATATCGGGGCTGGGAGCGGTGCTGATGCAGAGAGGGCATGTGATAGCATACGCATCAAGGCAGATGAAGCCTCACGAGACGAGGTATCCCACCCACGATCTGGAGTTGGGGGCAGTAGTGTTCGCCCTCAAGATCTGGCGTCACTACCTGTACGGGGTTCGGTGTACCATATATACGGACCATAAGAGCTTGAAGTATTTGATGGATCAGCCCAACCTGAACATGCGTCAGAGGAGATGGTTAGATGTGGTGAAGGACTATGATTACGAGATCCTGTACCACCCGGGCAAAGCTAATGTTGTAGCTGATGCCCTGAGTCGTAGGGCAGAGAGTGCCCCGATACGAGGTGTTTGTATGAGATTGACAGTGATGACTCCGGTGTTGGACACCATTCAAGGGGCGCAGGCTGAGGCCATTAGGTCGGAGAACCGGAAGAGAGAGCTGGTTATCGGACAGGTATCGGAGTTCGTTACCGATGGTCGAGGACTTATGACCTTTCAGGGTCGGATTTGGGTGTCGTTCGTGGGTGGAACGCGTACCATCTTGATGGAGGAGGCGCATAGATCGAGGTTCTCGATCCATCCCGGGGCCACTAAGATGTATTTGGACCTGAAGAGAGAGTATTGGTGGCCCTGTATGAAGAGGGATGTTGCATGGTTCGTAGAGAGGTGCTTGACCTGTCGCAGAGTTAAGGCCGAGCACCAGAGACCGCATGGTAAATTGCAGCCGTTGGAGGTTCCCGAATGGAAATGGGAACAGATTACCATGGATTTTATCACCAAATTGCCGAGGACTACTAGGGGAGTCGATGCAATTTGGGTGATTGTGGACAGGTTGACGAAGAGCGCTCACTTCCTTGCTATCAGTGAGAGCTCTTCCGCTGAGAGGTTGGCAGAGCTGTACGTGAGGGAGGTGGTATCACGGCATGGAGTACCGATCTCGATCGTCTCAGATCGAGATGTGCGTTTCACTTCCAGATTCTGGAAGAAGTTTCATGAGGAGTTGGGTACGAGGCTGCATTTTAGTACCGCATACCACCCCCAGACAGACGGGTAGAGCGAGCGAACGATTCAGACGCTCGAGGACATGCTCCGGGCATGCGTACTCGACTTCGGAGGAAGTTGGGACACGTACTTACCCTTGGCTGAGTTTTCCTACAACAACAGCCATCATTCGAGCATTGGTATGCCACATTTTGAGCTGTTGTATGGGAGGAGGTGTCGGACTCCCATTTGTTGGGGTGAGGTCGGGCAGCGTGTGATGGGTAGTACAGAGATAGTGCTTCAGACGACAGAGCAGATACAGCAGGTCAGACAGAGGTTGTTGACCGCTCAGAGTCGCCAGAAGAGTTATGCGGACAGGCGCCGGTCCGAGCTCGAATTTCAGGTTGGTGACTTCGTCCTCCTGAAGGTATCTCCTTGGAAAGGAGTGATCCGATTCAGGAAGAGATGCAAGTTGGGGCCTCGGTATATTGGTCCTTTCAGGGTGATCGCCAGGGTGGGCAGAGTAGTGTATCGTGTGGAACTACCTGCGGAGTTGAGTCAGATTCATGATACCTTCCACGTATCTCAGTTGAGGAAGTGTATCGCCGATGAGTCGGCAGTGGTTCCCCTTGAGGACATTCAGGTGGATGCGAGCCTGAACTATATTGAGAGGCCAATCGCGATTCGGGATAGGAGGATCAAGGTTTTGAGAAACAAGGAGGTGTCATTGGTTCAGGTCCAGTGGCAACATCGTAAGGGGTCCGAGCTGACTTGGGAGCCGGAGTTAGAGATGCGTGAACAGTACCCAAAGTTATTTGCTGAGAGAGACTTCGAGGGCGAAGTCTGATTCTAGTAGGGGAGAATTGTAACATCCGGATTTCCAGGTGCTGTATTTATCTAATTATTTTTGATTTTTGGAGAGGGACTCAGCGAGTAGGCGCTTAGACTCGCCGAGTAGAGCCGCGCATTGTTAGACTGGATTAATGACTGGACTCGGCGAGTCCATACGTGGACTCGGCGAGTCCACACTGTTTAATGAAACCCTAATTTCTTGGGTTTGGGACCTATTTAAAGGCCCTTAGGGCCGTCACTTGCGGCTGCCAAACCCCAGAGAGAAACCCTAAAAGAGCTAGAGCGTTTGTGAGAGGAAAGGAGCCATTTCTTGATCTTTGTGATTGATTCTTGCAAGAAGGAGGTGATTTCAGCTTGGAGGAGACCAAGGAGGTTGTGCATCTGGGGATTTCGAGCAAAAGACTTCATCTTTGAGGTATTATATCGCCCCTTTATCTGTTTTGTTGAAGGAACCCATAGATGTAGAGTTTTTATGTCTTTTATTGGAAGGAGTTGTGAGAATATGGCCCCTATTCATTTTGAGACTTCGGATCTGGACCCATAGTGGTCTAAAGAGCTTATTCCAGCTTGCTTTATGTTGAACTATGGAGGCAATGAGCTTAGGTTGTTGTGTTTGGGGCTAAATCACCAAGTAAAGCCTCCTAGACGTCACATGAGAGTCAAGATCCAAGCTTTACGTGATTATCAGGCTTGGGAAGGTCAGATCTATGGTTCTAAGGAACAGATCTGACCACAGGAGGTCATTTCAGTTTGTGCATGACATGAACTCGCCGAGTCCAAGGGCAGACTCGGCGAGTATGGTTAGGGTTTCCCGTGAATCACTCAGTGAGTGACTTGCCGAGTTGGGGGAATGACTCAGTGAGTCAGAGGGGGAATAGAGGACTCGAGTTCACGACTGAACTCGCCGAGTCACATTTGTGCACTCGGCGAGTCTGGTCAAGAGTTGACCGTTGACTTTTGTTGACTTTTAGGGTTTGGTCAACAATGGAACTTGTGGACTCTTTGAAGGGTAAAATAGCCTTTAGCCTTCTTAGAGGACATGTGAGAGTCTAGTCTAGCCTAGAGAGTCGTGATTGATTGAGATGATTATGTTATGTGTATAGGCAGAGGCTAGATCAGTATATACACAGGCGGGATATTATCCGAGACATCCGAGGTGAGTCTTTTCACTATACATTACCTAGAGCGGTATTTATGTGTAGACCAGAGGGTCTTTTATGCTATGTGTATGTATGAGATTATGTGCATTGTGTTATATGTATGTTATGTTTTGTATAGACCGGACCGGAGGGTCCAACGATATAGACCGGACCGGAGGGTCCAACGATATAGACCGGACCGAAGGGTCCAACGATACAGACCGGACTGAAGGGTCCAACGAGCTATGACCGGACCAAAGGGTCCAACGAGCTACGGGACTGGAGGGTCCCGCTGAGACACATCGGACCGGAGGGTCGTATTGTAGCCTCGAGTGGCGTATGTGTGGTATGTGGTATATTGGGGAACTCACTAAGCTTTTATGCTTACAGTTGATGTGTGATGTGTTTCAGGTACTAGTGAGGATCGCGGGAAGGCGTCGGCATGATTCGTACACACGAGAGAGGATTTATTTATAGGAGATCTTGGGACATGTTTTGTGATGATACAGAGATTTATTATGATTTTGTGATTTTATGTGGTGGAAAGTATGTTTTGAAATTCAAAAAGTTGTCTTAAAAAAATTGGGTGTTACAAAATTTCATACTTTATTTCCCTTTTGTACTATGTCGAGCATAAGGGACATTTTCACTAAAATTGCATAGTTTTTACGGATACGTTATTCGCTACGTTATACGTGCAAACTATAATCGGTATAGTTTGGGATTTCTCTAAAAACTTATCAAGCTTAGAAACTTTCTCTACTAAACATATGCACTGGAACAGAAACCGTTTACAGTTTATATCACTGTTTTATCATGATTTTCATAACTGTAACTTATCACTATACGCGGTATACATTCGGATTTTCACTACGGTGGAACGCTACTGCATTACCTGTAAACTAGATTGTACGATACTGTGAGGCGCTACTTCACTACTGTACCCTTAGGTGTACAGGGATAAATCCTACCACTGTATAACCAGAGTCTCCTGGAGGGAGAGCGTGAGGTTTGTGAATAGATCTATTCGGAACTGACAATCCCACATCTGGACTGCTAGCTACAGTTAGGCGGGCACGCCTGAGATGTACAAATGTCATTTCAATCAACGCCTGAAGAACGTTGGAAAGGTCACTAGTCATATCAAGCATGGTTATACGACTCACATTATGTATAAATCACCGATAGTTTACCAACCTGGTTTTCTTCAGTAGTTTTATTTATACCAAATAGAACTAAGCACACTATGCATACTGGCCGAGCCAGGGTTTTCAAAAACCGAATCATTTATGCTACGATTTTACATCTAAATACCTATACTTCATGATTAGCTTTAGCTAGTCACATGAAGTAGTATTTTGCATATCACTACGATTTTTTTTCAGAAATAAACATTCATGGTTGTATACGAAATCGATAACACTACGTTTTTCACTAAAGAAAATATCGGATTTTCTTGAGACCACACAAACATTTCGGCCCGTTCATTAACAAATTTTCATTACAAATTACTGCTTATGAACTCACCAGCTTTATGCTGATATTTTTCAAACTGCTTGTATTCTCAGGAAATCAGTAGACAGGTACTTGCTGGATTTTTGAGGAACCGAAGCATTTAGAGTTCTTAAGTTTTTATTATGCAAACAATTGGATGTAATTCAAACTGAGTTTCAAATAGATGTAAACGTTTTCATTCAAATATTCACTGTAATGGTTGTGTTGCTATGATTGCTGTTATTCACTGGTTGTGATGCTATACATGACGTCCTCCGCCCCGGAATGTTTCCGCCAACGGTTTCGGGGTGTGACATAAAACTAGATCCATATGAAATATACATTAATGTTGAAGCTTTTTACCTCCAAAAGATGCACAATGAAAAGAAAATGTTGGATCCAAAGTCTTGAGAGCAAAACCACTTCCTTGATGATCTTCCTTTACAACCAAGAAAGCCTACAAATCACTCCAAAAGCTCAAAATGCTCAAAATAGATTATGGTTTGCAAGTAGGGTTGAATTTGGGATGGAGGTTGATAAGGGGAAGGGTTTTGGGACTATAATGGTGCTTATATAGTGCACACACCCTAAATATTAGGGTTGAGTCCAAGTTGCGTATGCATTGTGTACTAATATGTACGCCCACATACGTGCATGGGGCCATGTACGCGCAGCGTACTCGTGCTACACCCACTACTACTAAATTTCCATTATGGACCAATATTCCAAACAAATCTTAACTCAAGGGTCAAAAGTGAATACTTGGAAATTAGATGTTACAACTCCCCCCCTCCTCCAGTTGAACTAGACTTCTTCCTCGAAGTCTGATGCTGTGAATAAATATAGGCAGTGCTCTCGCATCTCAGCCTCAGGTTCCTATATCCATTCAGAACCCTTCCGATGTTGCCATTGGACCTTGATCAGTGACACTTCTTTGTTACGCAGAGCCTTCGTCTTCCAATCTAAGATCGCCACCAGTCTCTTTACATAATTTAGGCGATCATCAACCTGAATGTCATCCAGAGGAACAACTGCGGTGTAACGACGTAAATTTTTAAACAATTTTTCATTTTTTAAACACAATAAAACTCATATAATATTCTCAAAATCTCATGTGTATCCAATGTCATCACAATAAAACATATCCCAGAATAAAAAAAAACATAATCCTCTGCCAGTGTGTACAAATCATGCTGGCGCCTTCCCGTGATCCTCGGTAGCACCTGAAACACATATCACATAACACGGTAAGCATAAATGCTTAGTGAGTTCCCTAAAATACCACATACAGCACATAAGCCACTCGAGGCTATATTTCGGTATGACCCTCCGGTCAATGTGTCTCAGTGGGACCCTCCAGTCCCGTAGCTCGTTGGACCCTCCGGTCCGGTCTAGCTCGTTGCACCCTCCGGTCCGGTCTAGCTCGTTGCACCCTCCGGTCCGGTCTCAATCGTTGGACCCTCCGGTCCGGTCTACTCGAGGACCCTCTGGCCTCGTAAGTCGTTGGACCCTCCGGTCCGGTCTATATAACACATAGCATACATATATCACAATGCACATAATCTCAAACATACACATAACACATAAGACCCTCCGGTATGCACATAGATACCACTCTAGGTAATGTATAGTGAGAAGACTCACCTCGTATGATGTCTAGTAAACTCTCGTACTCGATATCCCCGACCTAGCCTCCGCCTATCAAAATGATAATATCTCTAATCAGTACTCTCCTCATGTTCTCATCTCTAAAGAATGGGTAGAAGACCATTATACCCTTCCATGGCCTCTCATGAATCAGTTTGATCAAACCCCCAAGGTCAACAGATGTCAACTCCAGTCAACGGTCCAACTTTGACCAGACTCGTCGAGTGCACTCAGGCGACTGGGCGAGTCCATGCATGTCCTCTGAATCCTCCTAAGGCCTCACTCGACTCATCGAGTTAACCTTTCACTCGACGGGTTACCACTGATCACGAATCGCGGGGCAACCCGATCCGACTCGTCGAGTCCTCTTATGGACTCGGCGAGTTTCCTCCATGGCAACACTCATTTGACCTTCTGAGGTCAGATCTGTTTCTCTAACTTATAGATCTGGCCTTCTAGCACCCAAAAGTCACGTAAAGGTTCAATCTTTATGTCCATGCACCACACATCAAGCTCTATTTGAAGAAATAGCCCTTAAAATGACAACCTAGACTCAAAACTCCAATGGGACTGCATAAAGCTGGATGATTGGGACTCTCTGGACCTCTCAAGGTCCATATCTAATGTCATATGCCACAATGGGACTCCCCATGCTCCATAATCTCAACAAAAAGGGGTAAAGAAACCCTAGATTCATGCGATCTACTATATACACGAAAATAGGCATGGATCCTTACCTCAAACAGAAGCCTTTGATGAAATAGAAGAAAATCTGAGCCCCCTCTAAGCAGCCTAGCTTGAATCTCCTTTCCTTCCTTGCAAGAATGCACTATGGTGGTGCAATTAGCTCCTTCCCTCACTCTCTATGCTCTCTGGTTCGCTAGGGTCTCTCAAGTGTGTGTGTGGTCGCCAATGAAGGCCATAAGGTCCCTTAAATAGGGCACATGCCCAAAGATTTAGGGTTTCTGTCCACAGCGCGGACTCGTCAAGTCGACTCACCGGCTCGTCGAGTCTATTCATTAATCTGAGTCATCAGTCACGATCCTACTCGACGAGTTTAGGCGTCAACTCGTCGAGTCCCTCTTCTTAACTCAAAAATAAATACTTAAATTATGATACTTGGAAATCCGGATGTTATAATTCTCCCCCACTTAATTTGATTTCGCCCTCGAAATCTCTCTTCATTCACACATAGCTCGAACCTACAACTCGGAAAGCACCACTGAAAATGGCCTCATACCCCACCGATATATTTTCTATGGACACCTGAATCCAAACAGGAACTCCTCCCTGGAAAAGGACAGACCCATCTGCCACTACGCTACCCTTTCTGTCTCTCAAGAATCTGGAAACTCTAGTAGCCTGACACACAGCCAGACCGCTCTCTCAAGATATCACCACGTTATTCGCTCCTCGAATAACAAACCCCGATAACTCACTGCCCCTCCGCTTCTCTAGTGGGGACCGATAAAAACAAGTCCATGCCCAAAACTGGCTACCAATCACTCGTCGCAGACATGATAAACAATCCAGATCATATACCAAGGAATGAAATGATCACATCACACCGGGGACCCATCCACTGTACTGCAATCACAACCCTTCTGAACAACGAACCCTCAACACCCTGACCTCAGGCACGAAAGATGATCATGCTTGTTCAGAAGCGTCCTCCGACATCTGACAACATAAACCTCAGCTCCCTTCTCAATATCCCTTTCAAGACTGAGTACCAGGTCATCACCCGACCCAGCAGTTGAACCTCCAAAGGTTACCCATTGCATGTACCAAAACGTCTCACTGACTTCCTTATCAATACAACTATCTCGGCCCAGTGTGACACACAAGTCACGAAGTTCGCTTTACCTCAAGCGAATACGGAATTCGTCTCACCCTCGATCTCTGTCGTCTACTACTCATTAGTTTCATGTGTTTCGCGGTTTTCCCATACCAACGAATTGACCCACTCAGGTCTAAGACACCAGATGACAACCAATACCCTTCAACATGGAACTCATCTCTGAATCTGGAATCTCGTCTTGCCTACCCGACGTACTACCAGAGCCAAACTCAAACTCGAGAGTTTGATCTGACCCAGAGTTAGAACCACTCGTCCCAATGAACCACTCAACTCATGACTCATGACCCGCAACCCATGCGTTCATCACTGATCCACTTCCCTTTGCTCACGACAACCACTACTCAATTCAGAATATAACGACTCCCGACAAATATGGAGACCCCAGTCTCGCCCCTGGTTCGACCACCAGGCTCCCACAAACTCAAATATTAGGGCTACCCAAGCCTAAAACTCTTCTGCGTAATGCTCTGATCAGAGAGTCCTTCATCACAACATTCTCTCGCTGACTAGTGGGTACTACGGCTCCTCGCAGTATCACAACGACCTCTTACTAAATAGTGAGTACTACGACTCCCCGCAGCATCACAACAACCTCTCACTGAATAGTGAGTACTATGGCTCCCCGTAGCATCACCACAACCTCTCACTGAATAGTGAGTACTACGGCTCCCCGTAGCATCTGTTGGGTTTTGAGCATTCTAACACTCCTATGGTGTACATGCAACCCTATAAACCTTGGATCTATCTTTTCTCTATTATACATGCAAATATTAACTATTCCAAGGTTTCATCCTAACTAGCATATTATGAAGCACCTATACTACAAAGTTCTAGTTAGATGACATACCTTTTGATGTAGCTTGATGTCTTCAAGCTTTAAGAGCTTAGCCCCAATAGTGTGGAAGCCTCAAATGGAATAACAAATCACCAAAACACCTTGGAAGAACTTGAGAGAATATATATGCACACTAAAATCGGCCCACTCTTATTTTCACACACTTGTGCCAATTTTGTGAGCCAAGGACCCCTTTATATATTATGGAGGATTAGGGTTACATCCATGTAAACCCTAATACCCATGACCTTTCATTTACATAGGATCCATGGGTTAAAAGCTCCATGGACCATCCATGAAAGCTTAGCCC
Source organism: Lactuca virosa (assembly GCF_052849685.1). Taxonomy (NCBI): domain Eukaryota; kingdom Viridiplantae; phylum Streptophyta; class Magnoliopsida; order Asterales; family Asteraceae; genus Lactuca; species Lactuca virosa. The sequence continues at coordinate 237,314,136 of NC_136429.1, forward strand.
AACCTAAATGAACTTGGCCCATTCCATATATATAAGAGTCCATATTTAATTAGTTCTTTTTGATCACTTAATTAATTCTAAATTAATTCTTGATCAATACTAATTAAATAATATGATTCCATATTAATATATTAGAACTTATAATATATTAATATAAATCATAAATATACTATTCTCAAAAGACTATCCATATAAATTGTGCCGGTGAAGTGCAACCCAAATGGACCATGCCGGGTCGGGTCAAGTACATATCAAATATAGTTATGGACTTAGACATTAATCCAACAACATCATCACAACCTCTCACTGAATAGTGAGTACTACGGCTCCCCGTAGCATCACCACAACCTCTCACTGAATAGTGAGTACTACGGCTCCCCGTAGTATCACCAAAACCTCTCACTGAATAGTGAGTACTACGGCTCCCCGTACCATCACCACACCCCTTTGCACTAACTCATTGAAACTGCAGCTCCTCGCAGTCTTACCGCACTTTCTCTTACCACTTCACAATCTCATCCTCAGGTCAACGCCACACTGCGATCATTAACTCATGCCCTGCGGACCAATCATAGATAGGTGTACACACTTACCCAAATTATGCATTGATATTTCTGACGACATCTGCCATAACAAAACACCTTTCCCTGCTGCAATCCACATACTCGAATAATCTCGATTGATGTCAATTGGCCGAAGGGCTCCCACTGAAACCGTAGATACTTGATACACCACTTGCCATCTCAAACTCAAAACTCAAAATAATCCGAGATTTAGGACATTAAACTCGGGTACCCCGGTACACCATCACGGCACCTCGCAGTGTCTTGACTCTACCGCTGATCTCATACTCATGGCATCATACTCAGATACTGCATTGCTTCCTCGGAATCTCGCATCCGATCTTTCTCTTGTGCCACTTGTAAGCCCGGAATACTCCATCTCCCAATTTGAAACACGGAGAAATCGCCAACGACTCAGAACACGAAGATGACCCTCCGAAACTCTTTCCTCTATTGCTCAAAACCAAGCGAGATTACGCATGTCGACCCGGAAATTGGCTGCCCGATCATCTCTTACCCTTCCCAAAGAGCATAGAATAATCCATTCATCGAACCAAAATTTCCCAACTGCCGAAGTATCCTTACGAACCAACCACCTCAAAAAATTCTTATCTACCACAAGGCCTCTGACCAACGGCCACCTGCCGTGCAGACACTCATCCTTTCTTGAACGCGTACAACATGCATTAACTCCCTCTGCAACTCACCTCGACCACCAATAACCCTGGTCTCATGAATCCATAGTGCATGTCTCTATCCAGCTCCCTAACCGCTCTTGAACAAATCTCTGATCCTCTCAATAAAATATCTGGTTCTCCCCCACTCGGGGTTCGAACCATCACCAATTGGCGCACCAATAATCTATTCCACAGACTGTTTACACCAGGAACATCACACTTACTCTTGGAAGGTACTACGCAATGCTCGGTGGCCTCCCCGATAGAGACCCCGCAACTCCAAATACCCCGAATCTCAGATGAAATCCTCAGAAACTTCTCATCATGATTGCCTCTAATCATACAGGATCTCATACCATCCCATTACCGGACATCTCAATTGTCCAGTAGTAACTCTGACTCTTAATTCGAAAATAATGAACTAACATACTCCTCATCCTCGACTCCTCAACCAACGTTCCATCACGTGGATTGTAATAAGAGTGGAGACCTCATTACCACACTCGATACTCATCATAGACAATAAGAGCCACCGCCCCAATATCCTCTTCTTGATCGTCCACCGCTGCAGCTAATACATGCCCTACTATGCTCAAATAGGGTGTATCCTTGTCCTTAACCATATCAGTCCCCACTGACAACCTGCTCATGCTCTATCATTACCTCTCGGCAGACATACTGCCCAAATACTCTGATGGAAGGTCGCCATCAATGCTAACCCGCAGGGTTTTACCCCCAAGCTCAGAAACTGAAATCTCAACACCTCTTATGTTTCCCACAGGAATCGGAAATAACACCACTCAGGTCACAGAAGGTGGCATCTCCACTATCAGCTGATTGCTCAACTCAGGCCGCAATCCCCCATAAACGCCATCTCTACTTATCCTTGAGTCTTGCGACTCCATCTGACATCTCACCAAAAATACCTTGGAATCATCTCGACTTCCCTCACAAGGGATGCTTCGTTGGAACTTGTTCCACATGGCCTTCTGACCTCATACTCTATCGCATCCGATCTCGGTCTAACCAATCACAACGGAATAACTGGTAGAACCAGTAACACTAACCGCCACGGGTCATGGTACTCGAACCATGTGGCCACCTCTCGATCTGCTGTAAACCATGGTACTCAATCCATGTTATCTCCTCTTAATCTACTACGGATCATGGTACTCGAACCATGTTCTCTCTTCTCAGTCCGCTACAAAGCATGGTACTCGAACCACGGCATCACCAAGCAACCTGTCGCTTAGCATGGTACTCGAACCATGACATCACCCTCAACCTGCTACTTAGAATCTCCAGAATGCTCCCTGCATCAAGTATGGGTCCTCTGCTTTCAGTAGTACGGGCACATACTACCTGCCACATCTACCCATACCTTCCACACGAACCATCCTGGATTTCCTAAGTAGCTGCGCAACCTTCTCGTTCGTCCATCCCGTTACACGTGTTCGCTCCCCAGCGAAATGCTCTACTCTGTCCGCGCACTCATCTGGCCACGATCACCCCCTAGGCTCTTCCTAGGTGCTCACACTTCTCTGTCGTTAGCTGCTGAAGAACTCCTAATGATGCGAGCCATCTACCTCCTGAATATCGTCACATTCACTTGGTAGCTGACTCCCATCATCGGGAGTTCCACAAAGCACGAAGCAAGCAGCATTCGGGCATCGAATAAATACGTAAAACCCACTCTAGGTTACAACTCTATTGCTCTACTCATACTCAACAGGTGTCACCGAACTCAAGCCACTTTACCCCACGCGGGCATCTAACTACTCTCTCAGTAGGCTCCTCAAATGCTCATCTAGGTGTCTCTCCTAGATTACTCCTCTACTCGAAACTCTATCTCTGAAATATTCCTGCTGGATACTCTTACTTAACATATACTCGATAGCACATCACAGATAACAACAACTCCTAGGCTAAGGTATCACAAATTAGGCCACTCTAGTCCTAAAATATGAAATACCTAGCCTATCCTCTAGCATGCAGAATATCACAAAATATCTCATAACACAAAAATATGGTATTTTGGGAAATCACCGTTCGGGCTCTGGCTGATTGTACACACTGCTCATTCTCGTTTTCTCTCAGAAAGTCTTGCTCGTTTTTAGAAAAATCATTTCTTTGAAATTTTTTTCTCAAATCCTCAGTTTGAGTCCAGATTTACCTGAAGGTGCATCCGAATCCCTCAAACCAAGGCTCTGATACCAACTTGTAACGACGTAAATTTTTAAACAATTTTTCATTTTTCAAACACAATAAAACTCATATAATATTCTCAAAATTTCATGTGTATCCAATGTCATCACAATAAAACATATCCCAGAATAAAAAAAACATAATCCACTGCCAGTGTGTACAAATCATGCCGGTGCCTTCCCATGATCCTCGGTAGTACCTGAAACACATATCACATAACACGGTAAGCATAAATGCTTAGTGAGTTCCCCAAAATACCACATACAGCACATAAGCCACTCGAGGCTATAACTCGGTATGACCCTCCAGTCAATGTGTCTCAGCGGGACCCTCCAGTCCCGTAGCTCGTTGGACCCTCCAGTCCGGTCTAGCTCGTTGGACCCTCCGGTCCGGTCTAAATTGTTGGACCCTCCGGTCCAGTCTACTCGAGGACCCTCTGGCCTCGTAAGTCGTTGGACCCTCCAGTCCGGTCTATATAACACATAGCATACATATATCACAATGCACATAATCTCAAACATACACATAACACATAAGACCCTCCGGTATGCACATAGATACCACTTTAGGTAATGTATAGTGAGAAGACTTACCTCGTATGATGTCTAGTAAACTCTCGTGCTCGATATCCCCGACCTAGCCTCCGCCTATCAAAATGATAATATCTCTAATCAGTACTCTCCTCATGTTCTCATCTCTAAAGAATGGGTAGAAGACCATTCTACCCTTCCATGGCCTCTCATGAATCAGTTTGACCAAACCCCCAAGGTCAACATATGTCAACTCCAGTCAACGGTCCAACTTTGACCAGACTCGTCGAGTGCACTCGGGCGACTGGGCGAGTCCATGCGTGTCCTCTGAATCCTCCTAAGGCCTCACTCGACTCGTCGAGTTAACCTTTCACTCGACGGGTTACCACTGATCACGAATCGCGGGGCAACCCGATCCGACTCGTCGAGTCCTCTTATGGACTCGGCGATTTTCCTCCATGGCAACACTCATTTGACCTTCTGAGGTCAGATCTGTTTCTATAACTTATAGATCTGGCCTTCTAGCACCCAAAAGTCACGTAAAGGTTCAATCTTTATGTCCATGCACCACACATCAAGCTCTATTTGAAGAAATAGCCCTTAAAATGACAACCTAGACTCAAAACTCTAATGGGACTGCATAAAGCTGGATGATTGGGACTCTCAGGACCTCTCAAGGTCCAGATTTAATGTCATATGCCACAATGGGACTCCCCATGCTCCATAATCTCAACAAAAAGGGGTAAAGAAACCTTAGATTCAAGAGATCTACTATATACACGAAAATAGGCATGGATTCTTACCTCAAACAGAAGCCTTTGATGAAATAGAAGAAGTTCTGAGCCCCCTCTAAGCAGCCTAGCTTGAATCTCCCTTCCTTCCTTGCAATAATGCACTATGGTGGTGCAATTAGCTCCTTCCCTCACTCTCTATGCTCTCTGGTTCGCTAGGGTCTCTCAAGTGTGTGTGTATGTGGCCGCCAATGAAGGCCATAAGGTCCCTTAAATAGGGCACAGGCCCAAAGATTTAGGGTTTCTGTCCACAGCGCGGACTCATCGAATCGACTTACCGGCTCGTCGAGTCTATTCATTAATCCGAGTCATCAGTCACGATCCTACTCGACGAGTTTAGCCGTCAACTCGTCGAGTCCCTCTTCTTAACTCAAAAATAAATACTTAAATTATGATACCTGGAAATCCGGATGTTACATACGGACTTATCGACCACACACTTCCGAAGCTGAGACACATGGAAGGTGTTATAGATCTGGCTGAGCTTATCAGGCAAATCCAGCCGGTATGCAACCTTGCCCACCTGGGCTTAAATCCTAAAAGGTCCAATGAATTTGGGGCCCAGCTTGCCCCGCTTTCGAAATCGGATGACACCTTTCCAAGGTGACACTTATAGAAGCACCAAGTCTCCTAGCTGAAACTCGAGGTCCGAACATCGCCGATCTGCATAACTCTTCTGCCAACTTTTCATGACTCGCAACTTGTCGCGCACCTGCTGAATCAACTCCGTAATCTTGAGTTAAACCTTTGTACTCCCCATGACTCGATGCCCGACCTCCCCCAACAAACTGGGATCCTACACCTTCTTTCATACAACATCTCACATGGAGATCGGTCAATACATGTATGATAGTTGTTGTTGTAGGAGAACTGCCAGTGGAAGGTAAGTATCCCAACTCCCTCCAAAATCTAGCACACAAGCCCGGAGCATATCTTCGAGCGTCTGAATCATCCGCTCTCTTTGGCCGTCAGTCTTGGGATGGTATGTTGTAATAAAATGCAGCTGAGTACCCAACTCCCCATGAAACTTCCTCCAAAATCTGGAGGTGAAACGAACATCCCAGTCTGAAACCACCGAAACTGGCACCCCATGCCGAACTACCACCTCCCGAACGTAGATGTCAGCTAACTTCTCTGCGGATATGCTTTCGGAAATTGGTATGAAATGTGCACTCTTGGTCAATCTATCAACAATGAACCAGACAGAATCAACACCATGTGTCGTTCTTGGAAATTTTGTGGTGAAATCCATGGTAATCTCTTCCCATTTCCACATGGGAATGGGCAAGGGCTGCATCTTATCGTGGGGTCTCTGATGCTCGGCTTGACTTTCTTGCCAGTCAAGCACTACTCAACAAACCAATCTATCTCCCTCTTCATACAGGGCCACCAGTAGCTCAATCTCATATCCTTGTACATCTTTGTAGCCCTGGATAGATAGAAAACTTTGACTTATACGCCTCCTCCAAAATTGTTTGTCTCACCCCACCTGATGCTGGAACCCAAACTCTGCCACACCAAGTCAACGACCCTCGACTGTCTCTGACAAATAAGGGAATATGTCCCATGATCCTCTCGACCTTCCAATTATCCCTTTTCAATCCCTCCAATTGAGCCTTTTTTTATCAAAACCAACAAAGGCTATGTGACAACCAACGTCAAGCAGATATCTCTGATAGAAGAACTCACCGCCTTGCGGCTTAAAGCATCGGCTACTACATTGGACTTCCCAGGGTGGTACAAGATCTCACAATCATAATCCTTTACCATATCTAACCATCTCCGCTGCCACATATTCAGATTCGCCTAGTCCATCAAGTACCCCAAACTCTTGTGGTCAATGTAGATAGTACACTAAACCCCATACAGATAGTGTCTCCAAATCTTGAGGGCAAAAACCACAGCCCCCAACTCTAAATTGTGCGTAGGGTAGTTCGCATCATGAGGCTTCAGCTGCCTCGAAGCGTAAGCAATCACATGACCCTCTGTATAAGAAGGGCTCCCAAACCCAAAATAGAGGCGTCACAATAAATCACGAAATCATCCAAACCCTCA